>NW_020536999.1:35171117-35211356 GCF_003426905.1 Ctenocephalides felis | reverse complement strand
TCGAAAATGCATGGCGAGTCGTACACATAGCTAAAATTTTCAGAGCGCCGGCGAATTGTCTCGTATTACATACTTTCGCCGCAGCACAGCAAAAGTCGAGCTACATCCGCCAATTCGGGTGTGGGTTACTAATGCATTAAGGAAGACTAGGGTGTAAATCCTTCTTGCTTGAAAATATATGCAGTCTGTTCTCTAGTACAATAAATAACGCAATATGGCGGCTTGCCCAAACGCGAAATTTTCCGGAATGAATACACAGCTTTCCACATTCGCACTCGGTATTAAATTATTTGTTCCACTCGCATTGCCCCTGCACGCACCATAAGTTTTTATGATTATGTATCTAAGCTTAATTGCAGTCTATGAGGAGGTCATACTCATAATGAAGCTGTGAATTTTTTCAACTTTTTTCTTAATATTTTAAAATTATGAAGTATTTGAGCGCTCATTTCTTTCACAAGAATTTTCTAATGAAATGGTGCAATCATCTTCCTAGAAGTGGGTAAGTTTATGCACATTACCATAGTGCATGACATACCTGCCAGCTAAATAGAACTTCATAAACCTTACTTATGATGTGTGTAATAATATAATTTGTTAATATGAGATTCTACAAATGAATAACGATGTTCTTCTTAATATTGCAACAGCCAAATTTTTCCCATTGTGGAAGCTTCTATAACTATTGAAAATTAAAGAATTCCACTATATTGAGCATATTTCCTTTTTCTCTTGAAGAAGATTCTTGAAATAAATATTCAGTTCGTTTGGTTTTCAGTGGTTTATTTGGATTTGTCATATATGAAACAATGCTATTGAAAAAATGCCAAATAGTTTGTGTACTCGGCGACAGTAGCATTGCCGTTGTTAGTAGTAATAGTTTGTTCTGGTAGGCAATGACGGCATTTTTATTTTGTACGAGCATTGCAATTTTTGCAGAGTTGATATGCATTCCCACAGTGACTGCAATATTTTCAACCATAACGACGCCCGAGTAATAAAAATGAAGCACGTTTTTTCATATGTTCAACTTTGGAATAATTTTAGATTCATGGTAAAAGATTTTTTAAAGACGATTTGTAGTAGACCATATAATGGTCTTTTTGGGTCAAAATATTACAAACTAAGGAAACTAAATATATATATGTGCATGTTGGCTACAAAATTATATATTAAAATATTCTAAGCAGTCTTATATACATGAGTTTTCTATTTCTATCTATGGAACCTTATAATCAAAGTATGTAATATTAAAATTTATTCACAATATAGTGATGCAGTGATAAAGTGATACAGAATCGTAAGATAACAGTATATACTTTATCAAAGTTGCAAAATATGTATGTATACACTACATCATTTATTAAGTTATTCGAAAAAAAAACTAACAGTGAAAAGTTTCAAATTGTGTTCGCTGTTCGGAAGTTCAGCTGAACGAAGCGTCCGTCGTGAAGCGCGGGCGCCGTGTCAATATTTGCCATAGACTCATTTTCGGGTGCTTCATTCGCGTTCGATTGAAGGAGACCTCGTGACGGTCGCAAATAATAAATATTTTTATCGAATTCAACTCTCACCACTTCAAATTCGTTCTAATTTTGATTGCAGCTGGGTTCGGAACGGGACAAATATTTACATTGTATAGCAGGTTATCAGAAAAATCTAAATATATAAAGAATTCGTATTTTCCTGGTTTGAGTAGAAAATTAATTCTCATATTATTACAATGTTACATCGGGGTATTTTCTAAAGTAAAAACTATGATAAAATCAGAGGTTACTTCAATATTGTTATCCGTTTAAGCTTACCCTTTGATTTTTTTAATAATTATGCACATTTTCTAGTTAAACCTGTCTAAAAGTGAGCAAAAAAAATTTTTCTGATGTATGTTATAAAAAACTCACTAATAAACACATTTCGCATTATTATAAAAAATTATTGAGAATTAATTAGAATAAAAATAATGTAACAATACCAAATTATTAAGTATTTACAAAGTTTATTAAAAAAACATTCTCATTTATATTTAAATTGTAGTTTTTGCAAATTCAACAATATTAAGGAGACCATACGTCCCGGGTTAGCCATGACAGTCCGGTTTCCACCTGTGCTTTCGAAAAGTATAGGTCTAAATTGATTCTTCGGTCTTACTTGATAATAAAATTACAACTACCCATCAAATATCTGAAAATGTTATGTACAAGTAGTATGCTTATATGAAAAAGGGCGGGTTAAAATAGTCTCTCACATTCATTGTAATTTTGAACTTTTGTTTCTAATTTTACGAAAATTAACAAAAATTATGAAAATGAACGTCTTGGAATAATGCACGTGAATGTGCTAATTATTTTTAAATAATTATGAAAAAAAAAATTATATTAAGTTTGAAAGCTGAAAATACATATAGATCCAAAAATAAGAGTTAAAATACGAGGTCTGTTCAAAAAGTACCCGGAATTTTCGTTTTTTCAAAAAAATATTTATTTATTCGTCTACATTAATGTGGTCCCCTTCAAAGTAGTCCCCCCCAGATATAATACACTTATGCCAGCGTTTTTTCCAATTTTCGAAGCACCCTTGATATTCACTTTTTGATATGTCCTTGAGCACTCTCATCGATTCGGCCTTTATTTCTTCAATCGAGGAAAACCGCCGTCCTTTCAGTGGTCTCTTCAACTTTGGGAATAGGAAAAAGTCACACGGAGCCATATCTGGTGAATATGGAGGTTGGGGCATGACTACGGTATTGTTTTTGGCCAAAAAATTACGAACAAGCAACGACGAGTGAGCAGGTGCGTTATCGTGGTGCAACAGCCATGAATTGTTTTTCCATAAATCGGAGCGTTTTTTTCGGATTGCTTCACGCAAACGTCGCATCACTTCAAGGTAATACTCCTTATTAACCGTACGACCTTGTGGTAAGAACTCTTGATGCACTATGCCGTTATAATCAAAGAAAACAGTAAGCAAAACCTTGACATTCGATCGAACTTGACGTGCTTTTTTCGGTCTTGGCTCACCTGGGCTCTTCCATTGGGACGATTGGGCTTTGGTTTCGACATAACCGTACACCCATGTTTCATCACCAGTTATGACCCTTTCAAGCAAACTTGGATCGTTGTTGACATCATTTAACAGCTCTTGAGCGATGTTCATGCGATTGCTTTTTTGGTCAAAATTTAGCAGTTTTGGAATGAATTTTGCTGCCACTCGTTTCATGCCCAAAACATTTGAAAAAATGTTATGACATGAGCCAATTGATATGCCAACTTCATCAGCAACTTCTCTAATTGTGATTCGGCGATCATTCATAACCATTTTTTCCACTTCTTTCACATTTTCATCGTTTGTTGACGTGCTGGGTCGACCGGAGCGTTCGTCATCTTCAACGTCTTCGCGGCCATCTTGGAAACGCTTATACCACTCGTAAACACTTGTTTTTTTCATAGCAGACTCACCATAGGCTTTTTGTAACATTTCACACACTTTGTTACACTTTATTTCATTTTTTACGCAAAATTTAATACAAATT
This sequence comes from Ctenocephalides felis, assembly GCF_003426905.1. Classification (NCBI taxonomy): domain Eukaryota; kingdom Metazoa; phylum Arthropoda; class Insecta; order Siphonaptera; family Pulicidae; genus Ctenocephalides; species Ctenocephalides felis. The sequence continues at coordinate 35,207,827 of NW_020536999.1, read as the reverse complement.
CTTTGACTTTTCAATTCTTCCATTGTAAAAATCGCCGAGCTCAGAAAAACACGTCGAACCTTAGCGACTACCACAGACAAAGTAAACAGTGAATATAGCTGAAAATTTCATCATACTTTAGGGGCATGTATACCAACACAATAAAAAAAACAATCAGACACTCCAGACCCGCGAAATTTAAAAATTCCGGGTACTTTTTGAACACACCTCGTATAACATATAATCGAATTAGAAGAGTTCTTAGTTAGTAATTCTGTTTTAACAAAAAATTACTCATTTTGAAATAGGCGGATTTTTATTGAATTCTTAAATTGCAATATCATATTAATTTTTTTGGCAATACTCTCTCCCCCCATCCCAGATTAGCATAATTTAAAATTACCGTCCTGGTTTTGACTTGAAAAAATATGGTCACCTTAATATTATTGGCAATTTGCTTTAAGAATAGAGTTGTAGTCACTTTGACTAAATTATTACATTAATATCAATTTGAGTTATACAGAAAAAGTACAAAATCAATTGTGTAGATGCTTGCATTTTTATGTACATCATGTTGAATGATTATGTTACTATTATTAACAAATATTAATATTAAAATTGTAGTTCTTGGAATCGAAGAATATTGGCAATTTACTATATGAATAGAGCTATACTCGTTTTGACCAAATTATTACATTTATATCAATTTGAGTTTTAGTGAAAATGTACTAAATCAATTGTATAATGGTTTTTATTTTCATATACTATATATGGAATACCTCTATCGCCACGTTACGAATATTTTTTATGATATGGGGTTACAATAATACCGCGATACCTATAAATCTGCCGAAAAAGTCAATAACACTTTTGCAAAAATCCAAGTCTGTGATAATAAATTCTAAGCACCATATATTCCAAGTCAAAATGTGCGGTGTGAATGGTTGAATCTTTTATTTATGTGCGTCGTACGTGAAAGTGGAGTAGTTAGAAACCAATCGGACATGTAGGAAAAGGTGTTCAACGCCCAAGAAGACCGTAAAAGCCGGCTAATGCCACGCTTGATGGCATTTATTGCAGTTTCCACTTCGCTCTGCAATTGTAACACTTCTGCACATATGCGCATTGTTGTAAAAAGCCAACGTAGAGTTAGATATTACGATTACCTCAGCTGGATTTTGCCACGATTCGAACGGTTGTTTGGAGGTCTTGCTTCGTTCAAAGGGCATGCCATTAACATATTCCACCTCGAGGAAGAAGCGTTTTAGTTAGATTGCGTATTTGTTTTCATTCAAGCTGAAAATCTAACGTTTCCTTCATGCGGATGTGGTTGCACTTTTATTACTGAGTAATTGATATTGGAATCAATTCATTCACTTATTGTGATGTAATTCAGTGAATGATATTTTGCAAGAATATTGTTATGATGTACATATAAAAATTACAGATGATATTAGTTTCTTAAGTTAATAAAAAATTGATTTACGGAAGTAGGGGAAACTGGGTACGGTTGTGCCACTCTTTGATTAGCTATAATGTTGTTAATTTACCAGTTTATACGGAAACACTGAAATACTGTTCTCAAATACGTTGGATTACTCACAAAATCAAATCATACAAGAAAGTATTTTGTTTTTGTAAGTTAAGTTAGAGCTTTATTTATCTATATAATCTTCACCTGGAAAGGGTGAACCGTTAACCCCATGATGTCACAACCGTACCCAACGAACTCATTCGATTGAATAATTGTTACGACTGAGCTTAATTATCTAAAATTATCTACGCTTTAAACAAGCATACCAGATCTTTTCCCTTTGGACCCTAGCTCAAAATCAGTATAGTTGAGCTGTTATGGCGATTGTCACTACCGTACCCAGTCTCCCCTACATTTTACATGAAATATTAAAATTGATAAGCGATCAGAACCTTACGTCCTATAAGCTATCTGCCTGAAACTTCTCCTTACTTCGTATTTTTAGATGGTAACCCAATGGTTAACTCGTCCATTTTTTGATGATTATATTATTAGATTTTATCTAATAGAGCTGACCTTTTATTGGTGCAGCAATGTCGGGTAAGGTCTATTTCCACTTGGAAAAGGAAATATTTGAAGTACATTTTTAAATTCAATAGTTAAGTTTAGTTTTGGATAAGATCCAAATAAGCATTTGTTATTATTCAGCCACGCTTAATTTTGAAAAGTCAAGTAAGAAACATCTTAATAAATTTTATGTCTCAGTTAGATATTATTAGTTACAATAAAATTTTCGTATAAATTATTGACAAAATGTTGATATAAAGTCGTTTCAAGACTTTTATAACTTTTGCATTTGCCTTATTCATTCCTAATTATAATTGATGAATAATTGTTACTATAGATGTTTGTAGAAAAAATCTCGATCTATCCCACTTTACTTTTTATATTGATGGAATAACTCTATAATATACAATCAATCTCTGAAGATCTAATTAGTAATAATATTTATAACTGTTTTTTTTTTCAAAAAGAAGAGTGTCAGGGTTCAATGCAATTATTGAACATGAAAGTAACCATTGTAGCATGGACACTTTTTCTAAATAATATCGATTGATGTGCAGTATATTGAATTTATTAACAATCGAACAAAAATTATTTCTACCACATTCATAGTCATAGAACATTTTTTTTAACAATTGGTTACAACCCACTGCCTTTATTAATCTGTGTTCTACTATTCACTATTTCGCTTCATAACAATAATCTGCATACATCTGCGAATTAATGTTATTAAATCTTGATGGTTGAGTTGGAACACATTGTGTGCATTTGCTCACGTGAGTTATTTTGTAGATATGGAATATATGGTTATATTTGTCGAACATATTTGACGTATAATTATGCTGCTTCTTCGTTGTTATCATTGAATTAGTTGTCGTACTAGCAGCTACATATTGTTGTGATAATGCATTATGTCTGTACAGATACAAAGTAATATGGGTAGCAGAATGTGGTACATGTAACTCATTTCATAACATGATTTGTTAATGCATATAACCGTAATATTTGTAGTAATTTCATATAATTAGGATTCTAACTGATAATGGATATTTATCAGACAGGGAAATGAATATTCTATTTATTGCTTGCGCTAATGCTGATTTAACACTAGAATGACGAACGTTAGTTGTATACCTATTGTGCCTGATTGAGTCAATTTGGGTAAGGGATTAGGAAGTAATAGAATTTACTTTTATGTACCTTTCATTGTACCACGAATAACCAAAAAAATATTTAAAAAATAATGACTTGAAATTATTACGTATGTTACATAAAAAGTGCACATGAGTCAAATTGACTCACTCCGTCATTCTAATGTTAACGGACAACTTTTAGATTTATTAAACAATTAAATTATGCGCAGAAAGTTTACTATGTAAACTATATTGCATAACATCGCATTTTACTTTAATTTTCACTCTATTATAATTTAATAAAGTTGCCTGAAGTTTAATTTGTTCAACAATTTTCAGCAATACTTCTCTCACAAACTTTGTCTGCAACTGTAATTCCTCGAATAAATATTTCTTAGGCAGTTAAAGTTTCAAATGTGTGGATAGTGGATAATAATAGAGTTATTTGCATATCTTTGACCAGCAGTTGGCTTGAATGAACTTACGATGTCGTCAAGCATTCGAATTTGCTTTGCGCATCCTTTGAACTGATTAATGATTGCGAATTTAGGTCAGAGCATATACTGACAATGATGGGCGCAAATGAATGATAATTTGTGTTAGCTACCTTATAACTGTATCGTAATAATAGATTTCTTTTGCAGCATCAAATATAAATGAAGATATGTAACATTTTGAGAACATGCATTAATTAATACATTACACAAGAAAAATTTAAATTTATAAATTTAATTTTACGGAGATGATTTTAAAATAAGCATTGAATTAATCGTGTCATTTCTCAGAAATTTCATTCACGAACATTATCTGAAACTTAGACACTAATGCTTTAGTTCTACAATAGTTCAACTCGATAACCAAACAATTTAGAACAATCTATTGTCCTATGATTGAAATTTGTCGATTATGGTTTGGTGAATACAAGCCATGTGTCGCCTGTACACGGATCAGAGAGCTCTTAGCTCACTACATTTGACGCCGCTCGAAGCACGTGTAAACAGGTGATCCCTGTAATCTAGTATCGTTGGCGCCTAATGTTACGAATAGCTCAGGATTTGTAGACTCAAATGCTTTTGAAACAAATTGAGTTTCAGTTAGCTGTGATTGGGATAGAAAATCATACGAATTATCCAAGAAATAGTTATAGTTGAAGTGCATTATATGTACTTCGACAACATAATAGGCTTCTAAGTGAAAATAAACCTTATCAGTATTGCTATATGAAGTTAGAAACATCATCATTAGTCGGAAAATTTTAATAAAAAATATATCAAATATGGATAGGGCATACCTCGTAAAAAGTAGTATCTTCAAAACAACAGTTAAAAAGTTGATATTAGAGGCGTCCATTAATCATTTGATCGATTTTTTAAGGATTTTTGGATCTCTCTTTTTCTTGGTGATACGTGGTTCGATATTCAAAATTACCTGCCTTTCCCCACCAAAGAGCATGTGTATTTTTAGATACGAGAAAAAAATGTAAAATGTTAAATTTTTTTTAAAATGTTTGGATTATTTTTAAAAAATTCAGGTACAAAATAAATGCACGTGATATCTTACGATATATTTCGTGATTTTTTGTAAAACCTCCCCTTCTCCTGAAAAACTCACGTGATTAATGGACGCCTCCTAATAAATTAATAATAAATTTCATCAAGTTAGTTTTTTTAGTCCATATAGCGGATATGACTCCCACTGCACATAGTTAATTACTCTGCACTGTCGATTTTCTTAATTAATGAAGATTTTAAATTTCATGTATTTTTAGTTACGAGAAATAATTGTAAAATTTTTTATTTTTGTTTTAAATTTTTAAAAATCTGGAAAAAAATCAATACACGTGATATCTTACTATACCCTTACTCCTCCTTATTTTTTGTAAAACACCCCCTTTCTCTGAAAACCTCACGTGATTAGTGGATGATCACTTATCTTCTTTGTTTAGAGGCGAAATAGAACTCTCTAACATCTAAAGAAGCAATTAGTAATTGAAACTATCAAACGATTACAGATGATTCTAGTTATGGTATTTATTCATCCGGATTCTGATTAGGGACTACTTTTAAGTGGATTGTTTGATTTTTGTCTAATATTGTTGTGAATTCGAATATGTTCTAAAATATCTAAAATCTCTTGTAGGATTAGTTCCATTAGGATAATTTTGCTGTTGCCGTTATCATTTCCGTTATGCACGGTTGCATTGTGAGTCGAAGCAAAGCACTATGTATATAGTTATTTGATTTGTGTTCCACCAAAACCGACGATACTTGTAATAGATTAGTAATTATTGTGATAATGAACTTGTACAATATAAATTATTTGGTTTTGTAAATAAAATTTATTAAATTCATACTAAGCAAAAATTTTAAAACAGAATTTATGGATCTGAGTATTTACAAAAATTATAAATAAGATTTGAAGCGGAATAGATAATTGAATTACACATCAAACTTTTCAAAATGCCAACATATAATTCAATTCAATACAGAAGCTGCATTGGAATGTATAAGTGCTGTTGGTACTTCCAACTTGGGAGTTTGTATCTAACTAAAATAAGAATATTATAACATAATTGAAATCTGAGTGAGTTCCATAAACTTTATTTGTATTTTCATAAATCTTATCTTTCATAAATTTGGAAACTTTGAGTTGGTCTAATATTAATTTCATTTTTTTTAAGTTTGTTAGTTTTTGTAACAATAATGAGAATATTATATAAATAATTTTGTACTTATACTATAACAGATATAATATACTATGACAGTTCGAATAAGTAAAAGAATTCAACAACTATACAATAAATCAAATATTTATTAATTATAATATCAATATTAACAAACGGAAAGTAAGCCTAGGTGATTTACAAAAAATAATTATGAATTAAACTTTATTTTAGCGATATGAGTAATATGATATTTTAGTTAAATTAAAACTTAATTTTAATAAATATTAAAGTAATAAATAAAAAAATATTGTTCAATCATAGCAGTTTTAGAAAAGTTTTAAACTCCCAAAAAATATTCCGTAGCCTCATTTCTTTTTACCCCCACCCTTTTTTTTCTTAGTTATGAGCTTTTTACGGAAAATTTCTCCCCGCCACCATTTTTGCAGGCAAATGGACATATTATTCTTTTTGGCTAACAAATCTCTAGCACCTTTTACTTGCAGATACTCTTCGATTTCCTCATTATTGGCATCGTACTTTTTTCTCAGTTCATCTATATTTTTTTTCAATTGATCGTTCCATTCCTTCTTCCGAAGCAGTTCAGTATCCAGAACTTCGATTTCCGTATCGTATTTTTCACTCCAGGCGACTATTTCTTTGGAGAACTTGGTAATTTGATTAGACAAGTATTTCACGATCTCGTCATGGACCCTTATATCTAAGGTGATAATTGAATTATTTTAGTATTTGATGTATACTGTTTGATAAGCTTATGTTTAAGTCCTACCATATTAGAAAATGTTTTAACATATTATGTATGGGAAGAGCTCTCTAACTAAACTGGATATAGAAATGTTAAAAACATAATCGCATTTCTCATAATCGAATTATTTATATTTTTGCTGATAAACAAAAAAAAGCTTAATTAGTTTAATTTGTGAAAAAATTAAAATTAAATTAATCTAAACAAATTTTGATATTTTCTTCTAATGTATCTTACCTACAAATCCCTCATGCCTACTTTTCTTAGTTGACTTTTTACAAGAATTTTCTGCTTGAATAACAAATAATTTTAATTGCTCCCGGCGGGAACTTTCATACCTAAATCAACAAAATTAACATCAAGTATACAGAATATTTATATAGAAATTAAAATAAATTTACTTTTCAGTGAACCGCAATTCAGTATCATGTTTTATAATATTGTCATGAATATTGTTCTGCAATTGCTTCTTGGTTTTATAAAGTCTATTTTTTTCAATATGGTTCATGGATTTCAGGTGCATAATTTCCATTTGTAAATCATCTAGTTCTTTGTTTCTGTTACTCGCATTTGTAATTATAGAATTATATTCTTTTTCGCGAAGATTTAAGTGCCTTTAAAAAAAGAAACACTTGTAAAATAATTTTTAACGTCGGTTTAAAAGATCATTAATGCAGTGAAGCAATAATATATAAACACTGAAATTTACCAAATGTTTTCTATCAGAGAAATGTAAGTGCAATTTTTTGTAAGATCATTAATGCAATGAAGTAATATTTCTGTTATCAAAGATCGTTCTTGTTGCACTTGACGTTGTCCATAACTTTTCTGAGCTATACTTGTCGTTTCCAAAGATTCCCTGTCAAAGATTCGTTTTCGTGGCAGATCTTTTGCAAAATAGCTTTCCTGAACGAAAAACAAATTTACCACAAATTCTTGCAATATACCTAATCAAATATATTAACCATAAAATTTGGCGCTTCAGTAATTTTCAATTTATCTTTGCATTTTAGCACCTGCAGTTTTGTTACACCTTTCCTCAATGTTTCAATGAACAGGGCAGCTTCACATCTGAAAATATCATAGAAATATGTATATATAAATTTATATTGCAAATAAAAATATATAATTATAAAAAGTTATATGTTACATGTAATATGTAAATGATAAAACGTAATTATACTTACGAACTGCAAGGAATGCATTCTAGTACTTTCTCATTTTCAACAAAATCGTATAAAAAATTATCAAGTTTATGGCTAGTTCTAGTATGACGTCTTGTTGCAATTGAAATGTTTTCAAAATTGCTTGAGCTAGATATTCTTTTATGACGTTCTAAATCCATCATTTTTCTAAGGTGTTATACAAATTCTTTTCTTGTTTATATATGGAAATAATTAGTTGTCGAAAATTACAACAGTTCTATAATACCTTGTTACCAATCATAACTATTATAATAATACTGATTTTAAGACATCCACTGGACATGATACACTTAACAGGCATAAGTTTACAAAGAAGTATATTAAATAAAAAAGCAAGTTTTGTAAAAATAAATTATTACGCGTATTTTAAAAGAACACATGTATATGTATCAAAAATATAAATCTTATTTTAATTGACATTTGACACGTAGTATATGTAGTGTTTTGTCATAACGATTTGATATAATTTATTATGATAATTATGAATTATGAAAATTAATATATTTTTATTTTTATTTCAGGTAAGCTGAGACCTAGATTGATAAATTATTTTTGATGAGTCCAGGAAATATAACTTGTTGATATATTCAATAAGTTCTTATAGTTCTCTGAAATTTTCAAAGATAAGTACAATAAACTTCACACATTTTTTAAAGGTAACTGTCTTAAATTTTTTTTACTCTACGATTTCTCATTAGTATATATATATATATATATATATATATATATATACATATATATGTTTCGGTGTTTGTAGGTAGATAAATTTATGTATATATGCACGTAGATAGTTACGGTGGAATATTTCACCTCATCCACTAGGCCGAAATTCAATTTATATACAAAATCTATATTTATGTCAATATTTCATTTTAAATGGACAGTACTCGATCGTGTCCATGACTAGCAAATATTTTTTGCTGCGTATTTCGTTAACAAACCCCATATGTTTTCGATTTGGACGCATATGGATTCTCACCCGACGCAAAAATTTCACGACGAGGTTTGAGGGAAAAGGGAAACAACTATGTATGTCTACGGCGTTTAATTTGGCTATAGGATATTTGTTTGGGGCATTGCGGTTTTTTTCTGGAAAGCTTTTTGCACAAAATATGCAGCAGCACTTTCAATGAGAGTAGGAGTTGGATTGTATGGTATTTTTGTGACGGAGAATTCTTAATATATTTTTTCATTTTTTAAATTTAATGTACATATAATATAAATCAATTTATTTATTAGGGCGGATAATTTTTTTGCCAGTTGTGTGCGATTCTGGGCCATTTCTAGAAACTGTGCCGGAGAAACCATAACTCGGAAATGAATTTCGACCCAGCCAAATTTTTATCAAAGATTTCTCTCCATATATTTGAACAAGATAATCAGGTTTATTGGTCTGGAAATTTGATGAATATTTGCGCTGATAGTCAAAACGAAGCCCTCAGGATATTATAGTCCTTTCTCGGTCCATACATTTTGATTTGCCCTAATATATACATATATAAATAAGCATTAAGATTTTTTATGCAGATACGTTATAAAATTTTTATAACTGAAATTATGTAAATGTTATGAAAAATATTTTATCTGTACATGTAGCATACGAGTATATTCATACGAGTCGTGATAAAACTATAATAGAATTACTGAGTAATTCGTGCGTATAAAAACAGGACTCACATGCATTTGAATACTCATAATCCAAAGTACAAAGGAAAATTATCTCAAACGTCATATTTTTACAAAATAAAAATATTAATATTATATTTAATATGCATGTTTTATTTATATTAAAGAACATACCGGATTACGTTCGTAAAAGTAAAAGAAATACTAATATAATACATCCTTAAGAGTAAGACTAATATTGAATTTGTTTCAAAATATTAGCATTCCTATAATACAATTATTACAATGTATTAATATTACAATTACAATTATTTAAAACAGTACTTATTTTAATTCAAACAGATTTGAGTTTTAATAGGGGTTTAATTTAACCAGTTAACTGCAAGCACATTTTTATGTCATCAGAATCGAGGTAAAATTTTGTTGTGATTAATTTTATATCGGTATATCCTCAAAATATTCTAAATATCTTGAAATTTGAGAATATGTTTTATTTGGGGACCAGCAGTGGCAAAATAGATTCGGAAGTGGGCTAGCCTAAACTAGTCTCCATTTTGCTGTTTCGATCCCAGCCAGGACAAAGTTCGATGTCAGGCAGCTATTCACAAATTTTCACTTGAGGTTACAGATCTCAAATATTCAAGCAAAAATGGCCTCTCGTCGGTATAGCTGCATAAATCTTACAAATATCAATAAATACTTCAAGTATTCTTAATTAGTCCATTCCATTCAAAAAGCCATATAATAACGTCAAAACGATTACTTCTTGCCCTTGTAGGCAAAGGTTGTAGGTAGTTAAAAGTGTTATAAAAAACGTTTTGTGTTATTTCAAAATTGCAATCTTTTTTTTTATTATAATTTTATTTGATCATCTATCTACAAGAGATATAAAATTAATTGCATGGCTTAGAATTGAACAAAGAAAGATAAAGCTGAGAACTGCATCCAGTGACGCAGTTCTTTACAGTATGATATATGGATTGTCAAAAAGAAAAAAAAAAACAAAATGAGAAATAGAAATTAGTACTTATTATTAAACCTAAAACAAGTCGTTGGGGTAGTTCTTTTTCAGTCTTCTGAATTGGATTGGTTCTAGCAGCTTTCTAAGTTGCAATCTAAATATCTAATGGTCAAAGATTTATACGCATTACGATTTTACTCGTCAATAGAGACAATTTTTCCACTTCTCCGTGACAATCATAATTGTCAATCACAGTTAACTGATTAATAATTAATAGCGTAGATAAATCTACAATTGGGAAAATATATATAGAATGAAAAAAGTTAATATAGAGCAAAAATAAGAAATTTACGTAATTATTCTTAATCGTTTTGTAATTAATCGTTAATTACACAAACGACAGAAGAAGTGAATTTCTCATTCTTGCTCTATTTTTTTTATTCTATATCTTTCCCCAATTGTAGATTTATCTTCGCTTCGATTTAAATTGCAATTCTGCATCGATATAATGCAATGCCACTTATTCGATTCGGGGTGTGGTATGACGCCGCAAAATTTCTCCTTACCCCATGTCACATGTTTCGAATTGTATTGCATTCCTCTCGTATCGCACGAATTCGCCATCAATCGCAGGGCGTCTGCGAGTGTGGGAGATCTCACATTTGTGTTCGTGAACGACTAGACGTGCCGAAAACGAAACAATATAAATGCCCGCGTTCTGCTGATATTGAACCACCGTTTGACGAGGGGAAATCTATGGAATTTTGTCTCGGTACTGTCAAACAATAGTAATTTTTATTTGGTTCTGTATGGTACATGGAATTCTTTGAGTTGACGAGATAGCAGTTGCTAGTGGAATTGCTTCGGATTGTAAGAGGTCAAAATATATGATTTGTGGTGCCAAACTGAAAATTCCTTCCGTTTTATTTATTATATGGAATTTATAGATCTCTTGTTGGTATCAACTTTAAAATCCATAGTATGCACATGAATTGGCCTATCTAATAAAAAAATCAACCACTTTCCGAAGAAGAAATTAAGAAATTGGTTTTTGGCAAATATTGGACGGGCAGTTTCAACATAATAAATTGTTGGATTTTCATTTAAGATTTTGATGATATTTTTTATGATGACGGAGATCATGGTCATAACGTATATCATAAAATGGTATATGCCTTCGATAAGTCGTTTAATAGTAATTAAACTTCTATCACCAGAATTCTAAAACTTGCCGCATCTCAATTTCTAATGATAAGTTCTGCTGATATTAAACCACCATTTGACGAGGGGAAATCTATGAAATTTTGTCTCGGTACTGTCAAACAATAGTAATTTTTATTTGGTTCTGTATGGTACATGGAATTCTTCGAGTTGACGAGATATCAGTTGCTGGTGGAATTGCTTCGGATTGTAAGAGGTTGTAAGAGGTCACATGTTGTGTGGTGCCAAACTAAAAATTCCTTCCGCTTTATTTAATATATGAAATATATATGGTATCAACTTTAAAATCTATAGCATTTACATGAATTAGCCCATCTAAAATAAAAATTAACCACTTCTGCATTTTAAACTACCCGAAGGAAAAGTTTAGAAATTGGTTATTGGCAAATATTGGATGGACAGTTTCTACATAATTGATTGTTGAATTTTGATTTTCCATTTTGATGATATTTTACATGATGGTGAAATAGTCATTGAACTTCAATTCTGATATTGCCACATATCAATTTCTATTGATTATGTCGATTATTTACTTTGCTGTCGATTTTTGCTATTTGCCTCAAAATGCCATTACCATCAAGACATGATTTTTTCGTAAAGATACCGATAATCTTAATTACAGAATATTAGATTTTTTTTTAAACTCTGTTTTATTCAGCAATCAGAAGTACATAAGAATTCCTATAAGCTAAATTGACAATATTTGAGAGCGATGTCTAAGAAGTACTCTAATGAGATCTTCTTAGTTTAACAATTAAAAAGATAATGATATATTGAAGCTAATCTAAGACTAAATCTAAAGGCCATTGACGTTTCAATATTCTTACGCCAAATGGTTGGATAAATGGTTCACATATTAGAAGCCAATAGGCATCATATTGGCTTATAGAAGCCAATTCACATTAAGAAACTAGACATATTATTTATCTATCAATATTTGCATATTCATTTTTTTTTCCAAGTAAACATTAATTAAATACAAAATAGCAATTAAGTAAAATCGATATCATAAATAAAAAGAACAATCATCGGGTTACTCTCTAATATAGCCATTAACAACATTATCACAATTAACAAAATTATTACTAAATGTCTTCATTGTAATTCATATATGAAACATAGTATTGGTAAACATGAAATAATATAAAATAATCATTATTTTGCTAGTAGATATATGATAAAATAGTGCACCTAGGTAATTTTATGAACAAAGCGAATTAGTTTGTAATTAGATGTGTATAATAGATATTGAAACTTTTAAAAGGCTAGTTATATTTTTATTATATTATATGTGTATATATATATATATCTGATATTATGGTTCCATTTGAAGTTTTGCGCAAAATAAATAATTATTATCTCGCTTTCTTATCTATGAAAGCTGTAATTTAATTAATATATATGTCAATACTGCGATCTTAAGCTGGCTTAGGTATTAACTGACAGCTTCCTTTAATATAAAATGATATTAATCATACACGGTCACATTATTTTCAGCAATACATCATTCCAATTCTCGTATATCCATCTATATACTTCCCCTGAGCTTTTATCGTCTATGTTATTACAATGCTCAGGTCAGTTTCCCCTAATAGAACTTTCATTAAGAGTAGTTCATTTCTTCTTTCTTCTCTCTGTAATAGCAGCCCTCAATTAAAGACGACCATACTGTATAAAACACCTTCAGTAGGGAAAAAAATCTACCCTATGTTTTCAGACATAAAGATCATTACATGCTGCTCGTTGTGTTGAGGAACAGGTGAATTTTTGGTAAAATTAACTTTTTATTACACTCTAATTCAAATTATCGTAAATATTTTTGAAGCCGGTTTGGCACTTATAAGAGGGATAAACTTTGGTTAAGGTATATTATTTTAATTAATGTTGAAAAAATATAATTTTATAGTAGCCATTCACGTCGTTTTAAATACGGTACGGAAATTTGGAGAGTTTTTTATAATATCATGGCCCTATTTTTAATTACATTTCAATTGTATATATATATACACATAAAGTTTTCTATTAAAACAAGACCGCTTCTAGTTCCTAAAACTTATTTGAAGATAAATTGCTTATTTAATTTAGTGAAGATTTGTTTACCAGTAAAGAAGTTTGCATCTCATGAATATTCTACTAACTTGATCAGCTATTTCAAACAACTTCTGTATTAATCAATTGCGCTTCTAACCGATTGCCAAATCTTACACTGAATGGTTTAGATTGTTTGCATTTGTATAATTGGTTAATTTTAGGCTTTAGGTAAGCAAATACTTTGAGAATTTGTTTAGTGAATATTCTTAGTATATTTAAAGATAGTTGCTTAACGTTTCTTGATTTATTTACCGCTTGTTCTAGATAACTAAAAGATTACAAAATTCATTTACTTACTAGACCAATTTACATTTTAATATCATACAATTTCTTATACAAAGAGATAAAATACAGAAGTCTTCATAATATTTGCCTTTTTATTTATTTTATTATTTATTTTATTAATTTATTTTATTAGTCAATAAATGCTATTTTATTTTTAATTCAACAACAAAATGTTTTCTACCCAAATTTTATATGACTATTATTATTAATAAGAAAATATCAGCAAAAATTGGAATTTCAACTTTTTAAATTAAATTTTCTGTATAAATATGAAATCTTCAAACATTCATATATATGTTATGCATCATAATTTTACGATTGGCTAATTTTCTTTTATAACATTTAAACATTCATTGGCCTTATATTCATAATATTTATTTTATTTTGCCCTGTGCGTATATATTAAAATTTTAAAATACCTAGAAAAGCAATATAGCGCTCGCTTTCAGGTCTAATTTGAAAATGTTGTTATTAAATTTCTTTTCAAAATAAACTTTTTCATACTAATCTGCATGATATTTCATAAAGGCAATGTGGGTTGAAAATCCGTATTATTCTAATTTTCCACGTGTGGTACTTGGCTTATAATCATAATAATTATTTCCATCAAAATCCAGGTATATTTGTATTTTCAACCTCCATAATTTCTACATGAAACAGTACTTTCTAGAAATGTGTTTTATCACATAAGTTTTCAAAACTTATGAAGGTAGTTGATTCTAGCTAGAAGTTTTGAATAAACTTTGCATTTTAATTATAGTTTATATTTCTGGCTGATATTTTTAAGAAAAAAGTAGAATTTGGGATAATTTATTTCCTTCAATTTGATTTTTAAATTTATTTTGAGAAATTATACAATAACAAGTTAAAAGATCTAGTTAAGATATTACATGAAAAATTAAAGTTTATGAAATAATTAAAGTTAAACGAGATTAATAGCTATTACGAGATTAATTTCTAAGTGATCGATATACTACATAGTGTATTTACAATTTATAAAATCAAACAAATTTATGTTCTTTTTATATGAATGCGAAAGTTAATTTCATCAAGACTTAAATCAGGTCAGTTTGTCAGTATCTTGTCTTTTACTATGATATTTACGGTACTTTTACAAGAGAAAGGATCGAGGCGACAGGCTTCGTAGATTAAAGTTAAAAGATTGCTCTATATGATTTATGTGAGCGGTCGAATGAAATTGCTAAGTTGTTTTTTTCTTCACGTGTATAATTATTTAGTTTTATGCTTGTTAAGAAATTTATTGCAGATTTATACAGTGCTAAATTTAATTGACGATGCATTTATTTTAATCAAATTACAAGTCAAACTATTTTCTTAAGTAACAAATCCAGTGCTTTAGTTTTATAGAGACTCTTATGATACACCAATCTGAATATTTTTAATAAGAAGTTAATTACTTTATTTGTTAGCCTAAATACTGACCTTAATTTTCTTAAGGTCTAACTATAAAAATCTAGTTTTTCTATGTTATCTTTATAGATTAGGGGGCGTCTATTAATTACGTGAGGTTTTTAGGTGGAGGAGGTGTTTGACAAAAAATCGCGAAATATCACGTGGGTAAGGGAGAGGTCTGGTAAGATATCACGTGTATTTATTTTTACCCGGTATTCTTTAAAAAAATCCAAAAAAATTCTTTTTGTTCGCGCATGATGTTTGGTGGCGGAGGGGAGGTAATTTTGAATATCACCACGTATCACGAAAGGGAAGGGAGGGTCCAAAAATCCTTTAAAAAAATCGATCACGTAAATGGTCGCCCCTTTACTTGCATAACAAAATGTGTATATTACAATAAACAGCTGATTAATTTATTTATATAGTAAAATTCATTGCCATTTCTTAAGTTCGTTATAGTTTACAACATTCATCAGCCACCAGTTTGTTCTTTGAAATACTATAAAAATCTTGATTTCAATGTTATTTTATAGAGACTCTATAAATAACACAGTATGGACATTATGATTAGGAAACAATTCAAATTAAGTATATTCATATAGTAAAATTTTCACTGCCAGTCTTTAACGTCTACCACCTCGTCCCTAGTAATTTACAACATTCGTCCGGTGCCAGCCTGTCCTTTGAGAATCCTCGTTCGTTTTTCTCATTTTGTTACTTAAGTCGTATATAAGTAATAAGTAATTACTTAAGCATTCTGTCTGTCTGTTATCTGGTTGCGCAGTGTATTAATGTAAAATACACGAGGGCCGTATATCAACTGTACTGTGACCAAGTTGGTGGATGTTCATTAAGATTTGCACTTGACGCGGCGGCATTTGAGAGATTTTGCTCTCCAGTGAGCGCCGAGACATCTTGAACTCGACAAGATAGCGTTACAGGCATTATTGTGAAGTTGTATAAGGTGGAAAATGTATAAATGTATAAATCCCTGCGGAGAACCGAGAATTGAACGAAATGACCGGCCGGTCGCATCCAGTCAGAGACCGTGGAAATACTATGAATACAAACGCAATCATCAATATTTAAGTGAGACCTGCTCGCGTTTCAGAACGTCAGAGAGTCGTTATTATCTTGCTAAATTTCAAGACGATATGGGCGAATCTTCGAGATTATATTTGTTCATACAATATTAAAATCTTATCTTAGCAGATGCTCTTTTTCAGTAAGTTATACGCGAACACAGCTAGTCTTAAATCTACAATGTTGTTTGTATTTCCAGAAACTTACCTATTTAAAAATCTCGTGTTCATACTAAGAAATTGAATTAAATTTTTCATGCAATTGTTGGAAAGTTGCAGAATTTGCACCAAATTTGTTTTTATTAGAATAGGTTAACCTACTAAATACTAAAATATAAATTTTACATTATTATTATCTTGTAAAATATGAATATTTCTTTATCATATATATTACAACCCGGTTAACTTGCTGAATATTTATAACATATATCATTATTTTCTACTTTATATAAAATTTCCATAAATTTTCAATTATCAGTTCACTAATTTAATACAACTTTTTTGGATAGTTTTACTTCTTTTAAAGCAGTGATTCCCAAAGTGGTCTACATAAACCCCCAGGGGTCCATGGCAACTTTCAAGGAGTCCACGGCCGGAAAAACAAAATTTGGGGGTCCTCGAAATAAAAATGGGTGTCCATGGCATATTTAGAAATGATTTAAATTTAAATGTTAGTATTGAGCGCGGAGCCAGTCACCCATCAATCTCGCATATCTCAGAAACTATCAAATGTTCCAACTTTAAATTTTGGTCGCAATCTTGGTAAAGTATAGTTACAATGTGTGTCAAGTTTCATCGAAATCGTAAATCGCATTTTTGAGAACATACCATCTGTTTCAATATTAGTATTTAGGGCGGAGCCAGCCACCCATCAACCTCGCATATCCCAAAAATTATTGAATGTTCCAGCTTTAAATTTTTGTCAAATATTTAGTAAAGGGTAGTAACAATGTATGTTAAGTTTCAGCAAAATCGAATTATGCATTTTTGAAAACGTACAATCTGCTTCAATACTAGTATTGAGAGCGGACCCAGCCACTCATCAACGTCGCATATTTTAAAAACTATTGAATGTTCCAACTTTAAATTCTTGTCAAATATTTATTAAAGTGTAGTAACAATGTATGTGAACTTTCATCAAAATCGAATCATGCATTTTTGAAAGCGTACAATGTGTTTCAATAGTAGTATTGAGAGCGGAACCAGCCACCCATCAACCTCGCATATCTCAAAAACTATTGAATATACCAGTTTTAAATTTTTGTCAAATATTTAGTAAAGTGTAGTAACAATGTATGTCTAGTTTCATCAAAATTGAATTATGCATTTTTGAAAACGTACAATCTGTTTCAATACTAGAATTGAGCATATCTCAGAAAGTATTTCTCATTTAAAATTAGAAGCTTTGGCTTACTCATTCGCTATTCAAGCCAATTGATAAATATATCTGAAGTATCTTACAAATTAGTCTTAGAATTTTTAAATAGATAATTGCAAGATTCATCTTCTTTCATAACACGACGTAACAATTTAACTTGCAACATTTCAAATATCAAAACTATCAAGTTTGCGTTTTGCAATATTTGTCATGTGAATCATTTCACTCGAGATTTCTGGCTTGTCATTGTGAAGTTTACATCTCACAAAATTATAAAGTTATGGATTATACGTCTTGTACACTACTTTATATCACCAAGGTTGGCTACAGATATCATGAAGTGAAGTCGATGTTATGTTGATAATTAATACATTTGTTGAAATTCTTAGAGGACAGGTATCTGCGTGATATTATTAAAGTCGCTCGTTAAGTATCATATTAATTGATATTGATCTGAAGAATAAGGTAAAGCAAATTATTTTTTGTTATTGAACAGCAGTCAGAATTTAATTGTCCTTTAAAAGCTGTTGGGCTGTAATTTCTTAATCTAATTTTATTGGACAACTTAGTGCTTGTCTGTTCTCTTTATGATATTAGTATTGGATGTCTCTGCTAATGATGTGCTATATTGCAGTAAAGTCTCGAAAGCTATTTTTACTTGGAATTACAATAAGATCAAACTTTTTCAAGTAAAGTGCAACAGAATCACTACTACTTGATATCGGTTGTCAAATGTGGGAATAGAGTTTGCAATATTGTAGTTGTACGAGTAAAGGTCTTGTCATAGAGCCACAGTAAGCTTCTAATAAAATAATAATATTAGATTCTAACATTATAAAATACTAACACATATTATGCAATTCACAATGTAATAGATGATGATTTTTTTTACTAATGGACTATTCTTGAAGAATTTCCTCGAAATTTTTGCAATTTCTTATACTTTCTCTACTTAGCGACGTCATTACGATTTAAATTGTTTTAATTATAGTCGAATATTTATCAATTCTCAAGTTCTCAATTATGACCTTTTCTCATCCCTAGACAGTTCCCAAGACAAAATTCGCATCTGCTGTCATGTTTCGCCGTACGAAGGATTTGATCTTTAGAATTAAATGCGAAGAGCGACGAGCACCCTTAAATCGAATAAGTTTTCCCTGTGCGATGTGGTTTTCCGCATCGTAGATTTCAGCATTTCACCACCAACTTTCTTAACCGAATCGGAACTCCTTCGAACAAAACTATTCGTGGACCACATGCCGCTCCGGGACGTCACATTTACTTCGTTTTCTGTAGATTGACGTCACTTATATATCTTCCACTTCCGAGGCGATAATTGTTGGTCTGATGAAGAATATTATGTTCACTTTAATTTGTTTTATAATAGTTCGTTAGTTCTCTTTGATTTCTAATTCAAAAGAGTAATAGATGGTAATTGGATAATGGAGATACTCATTGCAGTATAGTGCATCTAAATAAAATTAATTTCTTTTATTTTAAAAACTTTTCTATTTACTCTATTGATAACTAATGTTTAATTTTTTTGTTTTATATTTTTTCAGCATTTTTTTTATTTAATTGTATTTTCTACCTATAAGTTAGTTTATTTTCCTGATATGGCTTTATTTTGCATGCAGTTTTAATGTTCATATAATCTCTCCTGTAAACTCTCCGTATTCAATAAAAAAAATGTTCAAGCCAGAAAATTAGTTCTCATATGAGACATTACATTAACTATAGTATTAGTATGTTTTTTGAACAACAATTCGAATTTAAGATGGCATTGTCCCTTAAGTACTTCCGTAGCCCCATTCTATCAAAAACTCAATAATTTTTTTTAGTCAATTTTATTCTGCAATTTGTATATATTATTATATTAATCAGATAATGCTGACAAATATATATTAAGATGAAGTTGATTGCAAATTAGATGATACACCCAGTTATATTATATTAGGTTTTGAGGTATTTTTCTTTTCGTCTGGTCAGCTGGCCTTCCAGGTAGACTTGACTTGCTAATTGGTTAGGATGGACGTCTATTCTGTTTTAGATTTGTTGGCTCAACAATTGAGCTCTCTATATTTGATATACATACATGCTCATTAGAACTTTTCAAGTAGTGATGAAGTATTCTAAATTAATGCAGCAAGTCCGAAAAGGATTGCTAAATTTTTTTTTGAAACATATTTTTATCTATTTTTACAAGTGAAAAGGGATATCACTGATGCTTGGTATAAGTTTGGTCCAAATTACGGGTTTGAACCTGCTAATTCAGCACTATACATATTTATAAAACTTTTTTACTGTGTTGTTATTCAAATTTCATTACTAAAGCATCAATGTTGATTTTTTTTTAATTTGAAATAATTAGACTGTATGTACATTACTATCTGTAAAAATTTTATACTGTGTTGTAATTCAAATTTCATTACTAAAGCATCAACGTTGATTATCTTTTGTAGTTTGGAAAAACTTAGACTGTAAATCACTATCCTTTGTGATATTTTTCTTATAGAACTGCTGATGCAATTTGGAAAAAAATAAATAGAAGGTAGATTTTCGTTTACGCCGGTATTTTTATGTAATCTGTATTATATATCTTGCTATGTAATCTATAATAATCCTTTAACATTCGTGTGTGCTTATAACCGTGCATTCAATATTTTATCGTTTGCAATGCAATTTCCACAAAAACTAATTGGGTCCAGAGCTTTAGCATGCAGAAAGGTACCAATGCGGATTCGAGCTTTGTCGCATGCTTCTACAAATAGGATTTTTGGCTAGATTAAAGCTTACATTACCAATGTTTACAATTTCCGAATAATGACCACACATTCGTATTATCTGTGTGCAATGTGTAAACTTTAATAAAATCCTCATAATATGCAGCGGGTCGTTAATTAGCATACGTGTTGATGCATCCCTGCAGTTGTAATGTTATAATTAACAGTTGGACTGGCTTTAACCAGAGCGTTCCACTTTTGGCACATGCAAATGATGCGTTGTTTATGCATTATACGGCTAACGAGTGCGAACTTTTGCAATTTGCTGTTTTTATTACCATTTAGGATTCTTCAAAATGTGTGATTTTCATTGTGCACTGTGTGCTTCATTTAATTTGTCATTTGCATTCGGAAGCGAACTCTGCGCATTGTTACGGAGTATTGTTGCTGCTAGTTGGGGCGGTTGAAAACGAGAAACATTTCGCGTTGCGTGTGCTGTTAATATTTATTTGATTTTACATTTGAATCAGACTGATTTGATATTGTAAATCATTGAAATTACTTGTATTCACCGATGGGTAATTGGTTGAATCTATGGCATTTGAATCAGGGTCCCAGGTTCGACACTCACCTTGAGCAGCACGATGCCAAGCAGTAGTGGGATTAGTTATCACTTGCTAATAAACATAGCAATATATAACCAAGCGCAAATAGCCCTTGTTTTCATTAGTAAAAAATCATCACTATTACAGAAATTGTAATGAAAATTTCATCACAGAGCTGCAACTGGATAAAAAAGATAATAAAGTTGAAATACTTGTATTATTAGAAAAAACAAAGCAGTTATTCGTAACATGCACAGATGCATTATCAAATGATTTCCTGCACACAATAACGAAAACAATCCTTCTTTTATATCTTGGAAAATGAATTTACTAGTAAATTTATAATTACATTAATAAAAATGTAAAATTATTATATCATGTTTAATCAAAAAAGCCTTTTGTGTAAAATCTATACTTTGATGATTATATCAAAATTCACTTAACAAATTCATAGCTGAACAATCAACTTATTATTAACTTCCCGTAGGATAAATTATAGTAATTGCAAAAAAATCGAAAATGAAAGTTTTTATATATCTTTACGTTTCAAAGATTTAAGAACATTTTGGCATACCTTAGAAAAAATGGATGTATGTGTGTGTATACGGATACAAATTTGCGTCGACGATTTCGTGAACACGAATTAACCGATTTGAATAATTGGTTGCCAAAAATGGCCCTTCAGCTTTAAAAAGCAATATATTTGTGTTACCAAAATAAAGAACTAATGAAAATTTTCAATTAGGCATTTCACATCAAATTATAAGATATTTTATAGTGATTTTAATTATGAGTTCCGTACCAATGTTCATTCGTTAGATTGCGATTCGGCGCCTATGCGCTTCGATATTGTGTCAGCTGCAAAGCAAAAATTCCAAGTTTTCAAATTATAATAAAATATTTCAAATTTAAAAAGAAAGTCAAACTTTTTTAAAAATTTCAATATTCTCAAAAATCTAATTTTTTCAAAGAGCACAAACAATTTTAAAGCTTTTTTTAAAAAAATAATTTTTGGTACGGGAAGTTTCAGCTTTGCCTTAAAGCACGATGCCATATACCAATAGTTGAACTATACATATTTATTGTAATTTGAAAAAGTTCCATTTTCTTACAATTGTAGGCAATTGATAGTTTTAGCGGAAGTTATATATATCTGTCGTAAGTTCTTATCATTATAAATTATAACAAAGCAATAAATTTTATTTTTCTTTGCGCAGAATTTAATTTCGCGCGATAGTAAAAAATGTAAACAGTACAATAGCTTTATAATTCATACATTTATATTTAACCGAGCATAAATCTAGCGTTTCCGTGACTAAATTAAAAATCGAAACAGTTTGACCATTTTTTCATATTGAATAATTAATATATCCGTTGCAGCAGTACCTGATACACTCGTTCATGCATTCGTCATATAAAAGTAATCTATGGATAACTGTTGTAAAATTTATTTATTTGAGTTTATAGTGCATATTTATTCGTACTGCGAACTATGTTTCATATCATGGAAACTATAGATTTAGTTGCCATGAATATTGCAAAACCTGCCACCGCGGTTTGGCTACATGCTGAACTGAATATGCATAGCTTTTGGCCCTGCAGTAAAAATGATATGGATATAGACATGAAATAAATCATAAATAAATACTTTTGGTACACATCATAATTATGATTGCTAATATATACAGTTTGAATGCTATGGTCTAATACCTCGTAGGAAATAAAATAATATTTAACGGTTGAATTTTGTTACAAACACACTTATTATTATATATGTAAGACATTTATAATTATTTAAGTTAATTTTTAAGGAAACATTATTTTATCATAAGCCCCATGATTTGCATGTTTTATTGATGATGATGTATCTCTATATTGAACATTAAATATTCATTATTGCCAGTTTTGATTTACATCATTGTTTTGTTTTTTTATTATATGATTTTATAATTATAATTGTTTGTAATCATAATTCTGGGTGTGCAAAACAGCAAATTTAATTATCAATTACAACAAAAACATAATTATCTTTATTGAAAATAAAAAATAACACCGATAAACATTTTTGGCAACACTATGGCGTTCTAATTTTCATATTACGTTTGCTTGTAAAGTATTGCGCAAGTTGATAAAATTGTTTAATAAATATTTTTTAAATTACAGCAGCAAATTATATAAATTTTGTTTTATGACGTGTTTGCAAATGCGTATAAAAATTATGTATTGATATTTGAATTTGTTAAATTTAAATAAGCAAATGACTTAATTTTAAATTAAAATGAAAACACTACGTGATTTCTATCGTATTTACATTTTATTATAGGAAGTCACAATTACATTTTAATGGGGCATGTGCAATGCAAAAAAGATTGGCTAAATATATAATTTCTTAGATAATCTATTCTTTGTTATTGAAACCGGACGAAATATCTCATAATGAGCATGCTTTATCAAGTGTGTACTAAATTGAAATAAATTTTCCTTAAAAATAAAATCACGATAGGTTCTTATTTTGTAAAGATTTTAACTATAGTTTTTTATATAAAGTTTTTTCATTCTGAATTTCTTTAGCTACAGTATTTCTTATCGTGATACTATTTTTATCAATGAATTATTAAATGAATATATATTGTGCTATAAAATATCAATATATTCAATATATATTTATACTGGGTTTCAATTCTGAAATAGCATAGATCAATTAGCAGCATTTCGCAATAATTTACAATACTGTTTCGCGAAGCGGAAGCGTTTAATTATAATTTTGCAACTTTGTTCTATATTATATTCACGCATTGACGCAATATTTCAGATATTAATTAATTGCCATAACGTTTGTTAAGTTGGATGTCAATTACAAATTTGTAAAATGAGTCATTGCTTCCCAATGGTAGCAATGGAGTATGGCCATTTGATTTATATTTTACGATTAATAAACAATGCACTAGAATCAATAACCAACGTTGGCGTAAATTGGGCATTTGCCAAATTTGACAATTGCCTCGACTGTTATATTAGATTAATACTATATAATCTGTTAAATGTGCGGATTTTGTTCCAACGCGCCGGTTGTCTGTTTACCTAGTTCGTTGACATGATGGTTGATATCGGCTCTCGCGGTTGTTTTTGCGTTCAAATTGTGATTATTGACTATATTGTATTTTAATATTTAATTGAGTTTCATAAAATAATTTACAACGTAGTAAATTGGTTATTTAGTAAACATGTAATGCATGCATACACAATTTCAAGAATAAATCATATAGTAAACTTATTATTAGATTCTATATACAACTAAATGTTTTACAAGCACTCATCATTAAGTTAAAAAGTATATTATTGATATCAAATTTATATAACATTTTTTTATTTCTTTGTGGCTTAGAGGTAAGAGATTTGGTCTTGCATTCACAAGGCCAATGGTCTCAGGTCAGGCTATATACCCAACTTAGACAACTTGATGTGATAACCGTTTTCACTTGAATATATAAATCTAAAATATGTTTTCAAGTGAAAATAGTCTTTACCAAGCCTTACTGCCTTAATTAAAAATATCAAGTATTAGAGAAAAATTAATGTCATATAGATAGGCCCACCATTCGGTTGTCTTCTACAAAACAGCGTTTTATTACAACAGGTCATTGATCTAAGAATTACGTTTGGAATCATCAGGAGCCCAATTACTTTGCACTATATATTTATTGAATTTTTACATATATTTACTAAATCGTGAGTTTTCAATTTTTATTTAACAGCACGCTAAGTATTTGGTTAATTAGAGCTCTGGCAATGGCCGTACGGAGCAGAACGGCGGTCATGGACCCACTGATTATGATCATTATTATCATTATCATCCATATAATATAATAGTACGTGATAATCATTGGAACAAACAAGGTGTGACGATTTGTCACAGTCTGTTATGGACGAGATCAATGTCCTGCTCTGTTAAGCACCGTTTTGTTTTTCTTCAATATTGCAGTTGCTAATATATCTGGGTGAAGAATGTTGTATAAATTTTATAATTTTTACACTCATAAGGATTCGAAATATCAACTATTTTGTGAAAAGCTATAATCATTAATAAGATTTTCTATTATCAATGGAAGTCCCAAAGTAATTAAGTCAGCATACTTGATCAGCAGCCTTCAAACTCTAAATTGTAATTCACTAGATTACAAATGAATTTCATAATTACTATGACCATACCTTATTCTGATATTTAGTCAAACAATAAATTTAATATTGTATATTCAGTTTTAAATCTTTTTCGTTTGATATTAAAGGATCCACGTGATCCAATTGATAATAAAAAACAATAAAAATCACATTATTAACTTCCCGAAGGAGAAGTTTATGTTTTCATCAAAAAATCCGATTCGCTAATTTTATGTTTTCTCGACGTTTAAAGCCATTCTGAATCGAATGAGACCAAATTTGGAAAAAGTATGTGTGTGTGTGTGTGTGTGTGTGTGTGCGTGTGCACCAACAGATTTTTTGCCGTAAATCGCCGTTTTCTCAAAAACGGCTGGACCGATTTCAAAAATTTAAAAGCCATTCGATGTATCTCAATGAGGACTATTGTTTGTCAGTTTTGTGCGACGATCGGCCAAACCGTTTCTTCGTAAATAGCAGAGAAGTGAAAACTCTTTCGTCCACGTTTTAGCCCGCAGTTATGAATCGATTTTGAAAATTCAAAAACCGTTCGAAAGATATTGGTTGGGAATCGTGCTGATTAGTTTTTGGTAGAGATCGGCCGGGCCGTTTTCTTGTAATAAAGTTTAAAAAAAAAAAATTTCGACGATTTTTATGATTATTTTTTTGACGATAGATACCATAGTCTTCTAGATCATACTAAAATATTACGGCCCTACGACAACTGGTTCAGCTTTAAAAATTCGATAAAGTTTGCAAAAATCAGTATGGTCTTTTTGGCATTTGTCAAAATTAGACTTTTGATCGACGTTTTCTCAAAAACGCCTTAACCGATTTTAGAAATTTAAAAGCCATTTGATGTATTTCGGTGAGGACTATCGTTTGTCAGTTTTGTGCAACGATCTGCCAAGCCGTTTTTTTGTAATTTGAAAAAAAGTGTTGAACTTTTCGTCCACATTTAAGCTCATCCTACCGAACCGATTTTAAAAAATCAAAAACTGTTCGAAAGATATTAGTTGGGAATGATGCTGATTAATTTTAGGTGAAAATCTACCGAGCCGTTTTCTTGTAATTAACTGTTGAAAAAAAGTGTTAAATTTTCGTCCACATTTAAGCTCATTCTACCGAACCGATTTTGAAAAATCAAAAACTGTTCGAAAGATATCATTTGGGAATGATGCTGATTAATTTTAGGTGAAAATCTACCGAGCCGTTTTCTTGTAATTAACTGTTGAAAAAAAGTGTTAAATTTTCGTCCACATTTAAGCTCATCCTACCGAACCGATTTTGAAAAATCAAAAACTGTTCGAAAGATATCATTTGGGAATGATGCTGATTAATTTTCGGTGAAAATCTACCGAGCCGTTTTCTTGTAATTAAATGTTGAAAAAAAGTGTTAAATTTTCGTCCACATTTAAGCTCATCCTACCGAACCGATTTTGAAAAATCAAAAACTGTTCGAAAGATATCATTTGGGAATGATGCTGATTAATTTTCGGTGAAAATCTACCGAGCCGTTTTCTTGTAATTAACTGTTGAAAAAAAGTGTTAAATTTTTGTCCACATTTAAGCTCATCCTACCGAACCGATTTTGAAAAATCAAAAACTGTTCGAAAGATATCATTTGGGAATGATGCTGATTAATTTTCGGTGAAAATCTACCGAGCCGTTTTCTTGTAATTAACTGTTGAAAAAAAGTGTTAAATTTTCGTCCGCATTTAAGCTTATCCTACCGAACCGATTTTGAAAAATCAAAAACTGTTCGAAAGATATCATTTGGGAATGATGCTGATTAATTTTCGGTGAAAATCTATCGAGCCGTTTTCTTGTAATTAACTGTTGAAAAAAAGTGTTAAATTTTCGTCCACATTTAAGCTCATCCTACCGAACCGATTTTGAAAAATCAAAAACTGTTCGAAAGATATCATTTGGTAATGATGCTGATTAATTTTCGGTGAAAATCTACCGAGCCGTTTTCTTGTAATTAACTGTTGAAAAAAAGTGTTAAATTTTCGTCCACATTTAAGCTTATCCTACCGAACCGATTTTGAAAAATCAAAAACTGTTCGAAAGATATCATTTGGGAATGATGCTGATTAATTTTAGATGAAAATCTACCGAGCCGTTTTCTTGTAATTAACTGTTAAAAAAAAATTTAAGCCGTTTTTCATGGAACTTTTTTTGGCGATATACATTATGGTCTTATAGAACTTACTGTAATATTACGGCCTTACAACAAGTAGTTTAATTTTAAAAATTCGTCAAACTTTGCTAAAATTATTATCGTATTTTTTAAAGTAGCATTGATGAAGTATATTATTTACACTTTTTTTTTTGATTAAGTCGATTATTTACACATATCGGGAAGTTCATGTAATTTGCCTCAAGGCTAAATACCAAACCAACTAGTTTGTTTTAGAATTTAGTTGAGCAGTCTGTTTCAGGACGTGCCTTTGGGCAGAAAACGCGTTATATAACCATTTTCATGCATGGAAAATGTGTCAGATCAAAGAAGTATTTATAAAGCAGTTTTTTTATATTTTATGATTCATCAATATTACTCATGATATGAATGTTATAAATTTGATATGACTACTCTATACGCAAAATGTAATATGAACATTGTTTTCGAAGAAACAATGACTAGAATATGAAACTATTTTTAAACTTCCAATAAAAATATTTCAAATAAATAGTTGCCGCAAGTTGCGAGAAAACTAACTTGTTTAATATTATACAAGGTAAGGAATAATGCTCTTCATTGCATCATTGGCATTGTTAGCGTGCCTTCTCTATTGCGACTTCGGCAAAGGAATGCTGTTTCTTACAATAGGCTCTAAGTTTCTATAGCGTAATACTATATTGAAATTGCCTCTGATAGGATTCACAATATTGTTCAGGAGCCATTAATGATTTTATGTTATTGCATTATAAGATCCTTCGCCCTAAACAGCTTCTTATCTTTCCAATAAGGGAAATTTAGATGCGACACGTAAAAGCTATAAAGTTTCGCAAAGTGTTTCGAATTTATGGCAGTTTATGTTGTTTCGAACACAGAAGGGTGTTCAATAATAAATCAGAAACTTGTACGACTAATTATCTTTTTTAGGGTTTCAGATTGAGAAATATTTATTGTATCTATTGCTTGATATAAATTATGGCAATTTTGTCTAAATGATATACTGCTTGTCCTAAACTTTCTTTTATTTTTTTTATTTCAACAATAAGTAATAATAACAATTTAAATAATTTTTGTCAGTATGTAATAAAACTGTTATTAAAACTCAATAAATCTCAGTACAAAATAAAATTTTGTCAGATGTTATTAAGTATATATATTTTAGTAAGTAATTTTAACCGAGATTGATTGTTATTTCCTTAGGAACAAATTCTTATTATTTACTTTACAAAAAATCATTTTTATGATTTTTTTATTAATTTTTTAGAGTCTAAAATATGCTTGATAACGATATGAAAACATTCTAAATCGCCGATGAGAAATCGAATATTAATTTCAGAAATGATTAAGTAACACGTTTGCAATCTATTTCAGAATGTAGTTAGAAACACGATCCAGTGCAGGAATTCTGAAAATTTTAATAATTTGAACTTGCAAATATAATTCATGAAAAATTTATAAACTGATGAATGATGATCTTTCAAATAGTAGCAAATAATTACAAATACACATTTATCCTCAGGTTTTTTATCATCGCTCAAGAATACTGCAATGTTGCACTACACCAGAATAATCTTTGCATTGTAGAAGTCGGCATCTCTTTTATATGCTTGCATTAAATGCGAAACATATATCAAGTCTACAAAGGAATAAATCTCTTCCGCGATCGTTGTCCTTGCGACGCCTTTTTTCATTTTGTTTTTCCTTTCATTGAGAGGATTGCTACAACTTAATATATCTTTCGGAAATGTTTGCGTATTACTCGAGATTCTCGTATATACTCGAGGGTTATCCTTTTAGTGTCATACCAGAAAAAAGAATCAAATAAAAATTTATGTACACATTATTCATTGTTATACATCAGAATTTTTGATTTGCATATGTTTTTCGATTCCAAGAAATGTGGGATGTGATGTGAACTTAAAAAATTAAGTTTTGCTTTGATATATTGCAATATATAATTTTCTTTATTGTTATAATTTTATATATTTCTTTATTTTTTATACTCAGAATATTTATTTATTTTATGAGACTATGAACTGATTTTCCATGGCTTGGGGAAGGTTCCTCCAATAAGATACCTTTATTGACTTTTAAGCTCTTCTTTATCAAATTAGATGCTTTATGATTAGATTTACAACTGTGCTACACCGAATTTTTGATTTTTTTTTGCTTCTATCTTATTGTTAGTAATATTTTTTTATTTCATTAAGTAATTACAACTGTATATAAATATGACATTAGTAGTAATTTTTCAGTGGTGGTCCTAATATTATTGTTGTTAAACTAAAATAGATTTGATCCAGGTAGTCTTATAAACTAATCAAATTAAACTATACATATTAGATTAAACAAAAAATAATTGTTAGTGATATGAGCATGCAATTTGTATACGACACATTTTTGTTTACACATTACCCTTGTCCCTTTTTAGTCTCCTTATACTACATATTATATGTAACAATTTTGTATTTTGAATTGATAAGCATTTTGGTCGAAAAACATTTTAATGTATATACAGAATCAATAAAACACATTATTCAATAGTAATATGACCCTCAAAAAATTTAATCAAAATAGCGTTTGCCAGTATAATTTGTCACATTGCCCTACTACTACATAATTTGTCATATTGCTTTACTGCATTTTGTTGAAATACTAAAAAAAAATTATTAGAAATCTTAAATTATTTGCCTATTTTTTTCTAATTTTATTAAGTTTTTTAATTCTTTTTTGTTTTTGCTTTTACCACCTTTGAATTTATTTCGACTGCCCGTTACATTATTTAACTAATGTATATTCTAAAATTTATAGTACCTAGAAATTCTAATAATTCAGAAACTAAATTCTAAAATTTGGACATGAAATAAAACAATTGATCACTAAATGGAATGAGAAACAACGAATCTCTGTTTCTATATACTTCTCTCTAATAGATGCACAATTTACTTATTTTATTGTAACATTTATAATTAATACTCAGTATAGTTTCATAATAACCTTTTATTATTTTGTTAATGAAAAATTGTTGAAATATACTCTAATACACATGAAAAAATTAGTGAAATGCATTAATGAAATTAAAGTTTCTTGAAGAAAAAGTTAATTAAAAATGTAAGAATAACTTTATTCACTGTAATTTGTTACTTTGTCATGCTGTATTTGCTTGTCATACCATAAAAATATTAGAAGTCATTCTAATGATCGAATATTTGGAGCCTTCTTTTTTTAAAAAAAAATTATATCTAAATATTATTATAAAATAATGATATTTTATTGTAAAACTAAGAATTAAGTATAAATGTTACAATGAAATTTAATAAAGTAAATTGTGCATCTTTGAGAGAAAACTATATAGAAGCAGCGATTCGTTCTTTCTCATTCCATTTAGTGATCAATTGTTTATCCCTTTTGTTTCTGCTTTTAAATTAAATTCCATCCTCTTTTTTAGCGGAATTGTTGAATTATCTACTATCTCTGCTATCCCTTGTATAAAAGTTTCGCGAATGCATATCCAAGCAAGTATCACAGCACAAGACATTGTTCTCGATAATTTATTGAGGAGGGCAGGTGCTGGTTCGTGCTCTGCACAGGGACACTCACCATTAGATTTATATAACTTTGTGATTTATTCATAAGATTGTTGTATATTATTCGTGGTTATTGGGTCCGATGATAAATTATAACATGCTCAGCATATTGTCGCGATATATATTCTGATAATAATTGCAGAAATGTGGCGCATTTTGTTGTAGTTCAATGGATTGATAAGCCTGGTTGGATCAGGTCTTTTCTCGAGAAATGTTGGCATGATTAAATCTAGCCAGAAAAAGGACCAGGCTGTAACGATATATACTATAGATATATGTACTTATACATAAAATTTATCGTATATTTTCTTATACTGAATATTTGTGGCAATTGCAATATTAATAGTTTGTATTGAATTGCATAAATATAACTAGTAGTGTATGGCATCGTGCCTTAAGGCAAATTGTTGGAACTTCCCGTACCGTAATGTAACTTTTCGATATTCAAAAAAAAAAAATTGCAAATCATATCGAATATCTTCGAAATGGCTGTACTCGCCTTTGCCAAAAACTAATCACCACTTATCCTTCTCATTACGAATTGAATGTTCTTTAGACCATTCAAATCGGATGCATGTAAATACGCTAAAATTCTATCGTCTTCGGTAAATACGCTAAAATTCTAGTAAGAATTACAAATTTAATTATAAGGTTAACGACTCTCAAGGCATCCGTAATGTCCGTAATTACCATAATTGTGCGTAATGAATTGCTCGACTTTTATTCAGAAGAAACGGTATTTTAAAATATTCCAACCATAGTTTCAGCTGCGAACGGAATTCTGAGGTATTTATTAGGATCTATCGTAATTACTTTTATCCCAGTGGCGTTTCTTTGAATCAAAGAAAAATGATGAAAATAGTCATCATGCCGAGAGCGAAGAAAATATATATTTTTTCATTTGAAGTCCATTGATTGAGGAGAAGAATAAAACTTAAATAACGCAGATCCAACGAAAAAAATGAACCGCGACGTATAAGAAAGAAATTTATTCTCAGCGGTATTCAATTTGCTATTGGAATGAATAAATTATGCATTAGAGACTGTATTATTGTTAGCACAAAGGAGAGGATATTTTCTGAAAGGAATCATTTGGGCATGGTATCATCAAAACCTAATTATCATGATAAGGCCATTATATAGTGATTAGACTCTATATTATAGAGTAATTGATTTACCATGTGCATCATAAGAAAAATCGAATCGTTATGTTTCAGAAAAGCTTTAGCAGCTTTTGGTAATTGGCAATAAAATATATATAATTCAATGGTTATTCCATTTCATTCAGCTTGCAAAGGAAAAATCAACCTGTTCTGGTCGTTTGTTCTTTCAATGGAATTGGTAAGCGATAGCGAGGTTTTTATATTGATTGCAATGTATGTAGCTTCCGTGATATATCTAGTGCTAGATTTATTTATTCACATGAGATCGTAAAACGCGAAGAACCATATATACAAATAAAAAGTACGGCGGAAGTACGGTTTCGACTCACATGATTGTAACACATCATCTAAATTGAAGAGAATTGTTCTGAAGATATTTTTTTTTGCAAAGGCTGAATCCATCCTTCGCAATGTACTTGAAAATAAATAATAAATTACTTTAGGAAATAGCTGAAAATAATATTTGACATTTATTGACATTTACATGAACACATACAGCAAAAATAACTTCATTCGAAGTTTGGAAAAATGGTTTCCAAGACTGGGAATTCTCCCAGTCAAATGCTTCCCAATATCGAAATGAATTGCGTGGCAGGAAATACATGTAAAATTTTTATATTTTCAATATAATTCTGATATGTCGTAGGTAGTTCACTTTCTCATTCTATTTATATTTTCATTTTATGCCTTAGCAATATGCAATTGAATATGCAAATCAGGTATTTTTATAGCTCAAATTGATGTTTTGTTGAAGAATACATTAAATACATTAAAAATTATGAAATATATCAATTGCAGGAATATAATATGATATTCTTGCGATTACAAATGTTCCCGATTATATTTTCATCTCGGACATCTTGATATTAAGTAACTGATTTCTGTTTTCTCTCAAAAATTTAGATCTAAACATGATTTCAAGTAAAAATAATTTTTCAGAGCATTGTTGCGTTATATATTACATTATTACCAGAAATATGTAATAATAATCCCATCATAAATAGAATAGATAGCCACTGAGTTGCCTTCTGATAACACTAGGTTAAAGTATTACATCGTTTATAGAACGTTTATGATACTTCTGATTGTTGTAAATAACAAAATTATATGAAAATTTGACAAAAGACTTGAAAAATATTTAATTTACTATTACGGAAATAAAAAAGCTCCCCAAAGCGTTACTCAACCTAAAAACGTAGAATATTTTTATATCATTTTTTATTCGATCATAAATTTCATTTTTTTATTTAATTAATCATTAAATATTTATATCTTTCTTTTATATTATTTGTCTGGTATAAAATTGCTGTTGGTGATCATCCAAAGTGAAACAT
Source organism: Ctenocephalides felis (assembly GCF_003426905.1). Classification (NCBI taxonomy): domain Eukaryota; kingdom Metazoa; phylum Arthropoda; class Insecta; order Siphonaptera; family Pulicidae; genus Ctenocephalides; species Ctenocephalides felis. The sequence goes on along the minus strand of NW_020536999.1, from coordinate 35,174,238 downwards.
TTTTATGAAGTCCTAAAACGAACAAATATAAAAATGAATAACGTGCTGATGCAATATCTATCAATAAGTCATAAATAAAATTTTCGCACCATCACTCGATTTTTCTATACCTTTTTCCCTTACCATTCAACATTTTCTTTTTTGCTTCCATGAAAGCTCGCCGACAACCGTATGCTTCTTTTCAATAAAATAATTCAATACTCGAATGGGAATTCGCGTTTGTTGTTTGTTAGTTTGCATAATGCCGAGTAATATCCACATATATCTTCAGAATAGATCAAAACGAGTGTTGAATATTTGCAATAAATAAACGAAAATGAATGATATTTCCTCAAATGAGTATTTGCTTCTGGATTTCCGATGAATTTTAGTGCGGGTGGTTACCCAACGAAAACTTTGAAAAGTTTTTATCCTGTTTTTCATTTACTTTAAAATAAAGTATTATATAGTAACCATAAAACATAGCTTTTCTTTTATGTTTCATAATATAACATAGTTTTTCTTTCATGTATACAAAAAAGTTTGACCCACATTTTTTCAAATAAATTGCATCCTTAAATCGAGTTAGTCATAATAACATTATGAAAAATATGTACATTCCGGAACTTATAATCCACGTACCAGTACAGAAATATGTTCTCATTATTCAGAATCATCTCTGTTGTTACGTTTTGAGGAATTTCCAGTGCGTACCGTCATAAAAAACACGGCTATATAATGGTGTAAACATAAACAGGCATACGCCGAATCTGAAGGATATATTGCTATATGGCAAACAGAGGCTGTGATGGAACAATACAATAAATTCATACAATTATATCTATCCACGAGATTTTGTAGGATCAAAATCGGATGAGAGGGTGACCCAAAATATATTATTTTTGCGATATAGAAATCACGTTTGGTATTGCATTGGTAAAATTGAGTCTTTTGTTCGATAATGCATCTTACAGCTCATAGTTTTCTTTTAGGGATTTATAAGAAAATATTAAACCTACCGTTGCCATATATCGCAACTTCGAGTTCCGCACAGTGTGGCCTACAAGCAAGTTGCAATCGAAAAATTTAAGGAAAACTGGGAAATCTCGAGAAAATTATATGAACACACTTAACTATTGATATATCATTTTATTCGTAATTTTATTCTGCATCTTTCGTACTAACAAAGTTTTTTCGTATCTTTTACGGTTTAGCTAGTAGAGAGCAATCTGTGTGATTAATCACTTCTTGAAATGCAAAGTGCGATTAGGTTCGAGCAACAGTCCTCTGTAAAGATATTTCTGTAAAGAAAACGTATAAAGTATTATACATCGTTATAAAGGTCTCAAAATTCTTCGTCTTTTTCCCATATGTCGCACTACCTCTTTTGACTTACATTTTATGAATTATAAGTTTGTTCCTGGCTCAAACTTCTGCCAAAATCGCCATGCACACGTTGAATCTTGCTTTCTATTTAAATTAATAACAAATTGCACTCTACATATATGTTTTAACTTGACTCTTCAATAAAAATAATAAGACCTCCTAGGGCAGGTCCGTAAGCTGAGTTAAACTCCAACTCGATTCAGAAAAGAATAGTGTGAGAAATTTCCCATTGTCGTTTCACAGCGCATGGAAACATATTTTTGACGATATTTTTAAGTGAAAATGGACATCGCTGCTGCACGATATCAGGTTGCCATAGCGGTGGCTTATACTCGCGACCATGTCTGCAAGACGCAGCTACTCAATATGTGTTAAATTCAGATAATTACTTCAATATTAATGATGTGTTTAAAAAAACAATAACTGCATTTTTATTACATCACAACTATAATGTAGATATTAATTAAAATACCAAATTTTATCTCGTAAGTTCTCCAAGACAATGAAGCATAATTTACCTTTAATATCACATGTGAAATTACATTTAGTTATATATTTATTATTGCTGTATTTGGTATAGTTACTCAGGCTAGTTCAATAAATACAAAAAACTAAATCCAGCATCATATGTTTTTGACACTCTCAAAATCGCATCACGTATGCAGACCTTTTGAATGGACCGAGCTTTTAGTAGAAGGTTATTATATATTTTGTGTGTATACATTATGGATACTATACTCCAGAAAATAAGTCCGTGAGGGAAAAACGTTTTGAGACCGACCTCGATTCACCAGAGGCACAAGAATGAAATATGACAACACGATTGATCTTTAACCAAAATTGCTTATATTCTTTATCGATGTCATAGGAACCTGGATAGAAGAAGAGATTGTGATGAAATTCTACAAAACGTGAATGATGTTATTAAAATCTTAGTCTTTTCATATTGTATCAGTACTATCATCATTATTCATTATGTAATTTTTAGAGCAAAGAATAACAAAGACAAAGATTTATGAGTTGTTAATAAAAAGCAATTAAAAATTTCTTCTGTGTAATATAATCTTTTCAGCGAGTCAGAAAGCTTTTCTGATATTTTTTATCATGCACATATCTTTTTGATATATGGAATGAGAAAAATCGTGTTTTTGAAGAAAACTTAACTTAATTAGTTTAAATCATTGTTTATAAATATTTTACATAGAGCGCAACACAAAGGATGCATATCTTTATAAATTTAATAATAATTTTGCAAACCAAAAATATTTTGCACATGGAGACTTTATAAATTCTATAATAATTTTGTCTACTATTAAGTAATTATCATACTAACTACTAGTGGTGTTCACATGTAGTACTATAATTTTAGTACTTTTTATAAATTTTATTGTCTATTATAGTAAAAAATGTTGTTTGATACTTGTAATAGTAAGGTGACCATATTTTTTAAAGTCAAAACCGGGAACGGCAATTTCTAGATTTGCTAGTCGACGACGTTTTTTATATTAATCTTTTTTTTTAATCATAATTGCGGACTTTATTACTCGATTATATGTAATACTTTTTTATCTATGATATTATATTATATCTTATATTTTTCAATCTTATACTTTTCGCTTCAGGGCCTTTATAAAATTCTATTTCACTTTCTTCATAATTAATTTGGAAAAAATAGCAGTTGTTCATTTGTTTCTTTAATTTTTGGTAATTTGCCTATTAATGTTTAAAAAACCGGAACAATCCGGAACAAAAGATT
>NW_020536999.1:35108819-35171017 GCF_003426905.1 Ctenocephalides felis | reverse complement strand
CTACGTTCTTTCTTTGAGGATAACCTATAAATAGATGTGCAAGAGTGAAACACGTGAAAATGGATGTATGCATTTTCTGTAGCCTATCTGTCACGTGCTAAATGAAACAATAACATTTTATCCCCATCGGCCTAAAAAAAAACGACACACGTCAGTATTTTTAAATGGCATTTAAAGTACAGTTATTTATGTTGTGTGATGGAATATAGTGAGAGTCGAGTTCACGCGCGATGGGCACAGATCTAAGCGCCTCATAATTCTGTGATTTCTTGTGTTGTATTGCTTACCTTCCGAAGACTTGACATTAATATAACATTTACCGTGACACTAATACAACAGATATTTTTAATTAATATTTGCTTACGTTTACATAAACCGTTACCTGATTTTGATTTAAACGAATAGTTAGCATTTACAAAGGTCGTCGCTGAAATAATAAATGAGCGTTTGTTCAAAGCATACCGGTTTCAATATATAAATCACCTGCTAAACGAATATTCAGTTAAAGAACATTCATCAATATTATTGATTAATGATATATTATCTTACATAGCATTTTAAATTAGCTACTTATTTCATTAATTGAAAGTTTAAATCGAGCACATGTCTTTTAAAAGCAAGTTGTCGCATGACTCAGACTGTGGTCCAGCATTAAGACGCGAACAAGTGATTCTGTGTAGGTGATCTCAGGGTAGTGATCTTCCGAATCGAGCTTGTATGAATAGAAATAAAATAAAAAACTGTAAAGTGTACTGTACAGGCTTCGAAGTGGAATCCGAGGTACACAGGGCGGTGTGTTGGCTAGTTGAGGTAAACAATGCGCGACAGTGGTGTAGTGATTGTGATTTGGGCGTGTGTTTTGTTGGTGGTTACATTATGTGCTTTGCCTGTAAGGACAGAGGATTTGGGACACTTTACATCCACATGGGCGGTGCACATACCAGGAGGCAAGGAGAAGGCTAATCTCGTGGCTAGAGATCACGGGTTCATCAACTTAGGAGAGGTTAGTCTCACAATCAGTAAACTTAGTCATAAGAGCAAAAAGTATTTTAATTGTATTGAAAAAAATTATCTGTAAAACAGAAATTATATCTTATATATAAAATGAATCGCAAAATGTGTCGGTAAGCGCATAACTCAACAACGCCTGGACCAATTTGGCCAATTCTTTTTTTAAAATGTTCGTTGAAGTCCAAGGATGGTTCTTACGACAAGAAAAAAGACGAAGACGAAGAGACTTTTCTTTTTCTCATACAAACGTTTTCTAACTAAAACATAGAATCAATTGGAGATTTATTGCTATTAAAGTTCATATTAAATTACAAGCACTTACTGTATACTCCTTCTAAACTATTATTCGGATTTTGATAAATCTTTCTGAAGTTTGTTAACAAAATTTTCTAGGATGTATGTGATTATAAAGTACTGGGATGTATGTGCAATATTGTAGAAATAAATGGAAAAAATTACGAACGCACGCTTTAGGGGGCGCCAACACAAGATTCGGATATTAAATTTTCAATATAGCTTTTTTACAATATATAACTTCTTTGCATGTTTTACTAATCTTCCCACAATGTTTTTAAAATTTATAAAATTTTACTTTAGTACAACAAATTGGAAAGTTGGGATGAATACATACAATTCGGCCCTCACGATATCGATTAGGAGAAATTTAAGATACAATTTTAGATATCTTGAATAATTAAAAATTAAATTAATTTAATCCAACATGAAGTACCAGTGTTACGTTATGGTGATGATTATGTTATACCGTTTAAAAGACTTCAATTTCCAATATAGTGTGGGAATCGATACTCATCATTTTATTTAAAGCAGTTCTACATTTAACATCGCTCATATTATAAATGTATATGCATTTTCGCGTGAAGAGTAATTTAAAAAAAATAATTATTATTTTTAGGTAACGGTAAACATTAGTATATTATATTAAAAAATTGTAGAAATGGGTACAGGACAACGTCTGTTAGGTCATCTAGTTATTATATATAGATGCCTTTAAATTCACTTATTATTCCTCTTATAAAGGTTTTAATTTTATTACACCAACTTCTATTTTGGAGCTAAGAGTTTCGTATAAATATTTTTAATAATTTTGTAACTTTATGAATATGTAGCGTTCATATATTCCTGCCATTCATCTTGATTTTCATTTAAATTTGAAGATTAAAATTGTCTTTTAACACGTTAATAGCCATGTCAGTCACAAGTGTTTGGAGCTATGAAGTTCTACATGAGCCATGTGAGACATATATACGTCTGACATACACGAAGGAAAATAACAGTTTTAATATAGTCATATGTGGGACATAAAATAGTGTTTTTTCAGGAATTTTGGCAAAAAAATGTTGAAGTATCATTTAGTTTTTTCCGTGGCCCATTAACGTGTTAATATTTCATTGAACATACATAAATTTTTGATACTTCTGATACAAACTATCTGATATTTTATATTTATAATTACTATTTTATTTATCAACTTAATTACTAATTGTAAGTGCTCATATTTCACAATTAAATGAAATAGAATCATCTAGCAATATTTTGGCTCCAACACTGGCACGGCAAAAGAACTTTGTTTTGCTTTTAAAAATGATTTGCAGCAGGTACATTTAATAGGCGCCTTATCGGTTCCTAGAAGATGCTAATAAGAGCAGTGTCTGCCAAACTTTTTTTTCTAAACTTTATAAAAGATTATAAATTTTCGATTCATACGTATCCATGTAATATATTTATAATTTAATCAAACCTTTAGATTTTAATTTAAATTACTGGAATTATATGCTTTTTTAGTATTAATTTTAAATGTTTATAGATTTTTTTTACATTTTCAACTCTTTAAAATGATTATTATTTAGAATATTATAAATATAAATATTTAGCACGTGAATCGCCACGATATCAGAATAATGTTCACATGGGCCACGAGAGTTTTATTAGATGATTTACTTAAAAACGTGTCCAACAAAAAAACTTTTTTAACCAAGATTTCTTGAAAATACTATTTTTTTTGTCAAACATATATGACTGACATAGTACTATACTAATTTTTTTTCTGCTACTACAAGATCTGGTACTGCTCTTGTAGAACTTCTTAGCGTCAGAACTTGTAATTAGTGTTCTGATTGGTATTAATAAAAGAAATAAATGAGAAAGACTCATATGACTGACATGGCGATTAACATTAATACAGTTAATGTATTTACAATAAATAAGAAATAATTAATTGCAAAAAGTAAATTTAATCATTTATTTATTTAACTTAAAACTTTTTAGTTACTATATACAAATCACAATTTAGTAGTATTTATCCTATAATTCTATAGCTAATCCTATAGCTCTTTAAAGAACTACGCATTTTCATATGAGAGCCCAGTAAACAAATAGTTTTTTGGCAAAATTAATAGAAAAAATTGAGATTTAATAGGGTGCACGATTAACCACTTAAAAAATAAAACCTAGCGGACTAAAACTAGTGTATACTGTGTCTCATGTTACGTTTAGGTCATAACTCTTATCATAAATCATGCTCTTACAAGATTTTATATCAATTTCAAGTAGTTTCATAGCAACCGTGTACGAAGGTTACTTTTTTAGTTGTTGATACGCAACATGATCAAATTTATTTTTTCAATATATTTATTAGATTATATTACATACTGCGGTTTGTTAGTCATATTCAAACGACCTTCGTTGCACTGCGGCCGGCGCTGTATAATCTTTGCCTTCGGTTGTAAATCAGAAACCGGTCAAGCGCCTCTCACGGGACGGAGACCGAGTATTTACAAGGCACAAGTGCGTCTAGAAGCGCCTCTATATATTAAAGACGCTTCCACGCTGTTTGTATTGAACTTAAAAACTAAATACCAATTCAAAGAAGTCCAAGAACGATAGAATAGTCGAATCAGGAGCTGTAATATAGTTAAACAATACAATTAAAAACAAGGCGAGTTTGTTGCAGAAATAGTTGACTTTTTACTTCACAATATTAGCTTTCAAGTTTTGTTATCTTATAAATATTTTGATAGTATTAGTTCATTTCAGAACACGGTATCGTGCCTTAAGGTAAATTGCTGGAACTTCTCGAACCACATTTTTAATTTCATCTAAAACTTTTCGTTTTAGGGTCTTTCTGACACAGCTTCATAACATACGAGTGACGTTGCAGTTTATGTGTAAAACGCCTGAATGCACAGCAAATACATGACATTTTGATAGTATTCAGTATGATTCAGTAGTATTAGTTCATTTTAGTACACGGTATCGTGCCTTAAGGTAAATTGCTGGAATTTCTCGTACCGCGTTTTAATTTCATCCGTTTTTTCTGAAGTATGCCAGAATGTTTAGGAGGTCTTGGAACGTAAAAACATACAAAAATTTTCATTCGTTCTTTTTGCGATTATGTACTATAACTTAGCTCTACGAGAAGTTAATTATAATTTTTTCAAACTCAATTGTTCTTGCCGAAATCTCAAATATGTACGATTGTTCGATTGGAGACTATTACTTCACTTATAAATTTGGGTGTTTAAATTTAACAGAGAATCTAGAAACCCCACCGATGTCAAAAAAAACGATCTTAGATAACAGGGTCTTTCTGAAACCGCTTCATAACATACGAGTGACGTTGCAGTTTATGTGTAAAACGTCTGAATGCACAGCAAATACATATTAATTTGACAGTAATCAGTATGATTCAGTAGCATAATGTATGGAAGTTAGAGCGTAACATGGCCTTGATGTCACACTTCAGGCAATATTAGAATATAAAAATCATTCACTAAAAAATAAATAATGTAATTATGCATTACTATTGACTTGAATTAATTGCCTTTTATTCTGTCAGAATATTATTCAGCGATAAGATAATTTATTATAAGATTATTTATCTATTGTAGCATGAAACACAGTGTACACTAGCTAACACTTTTGGGACGGCACCGATTTCAAAACAATCTACTGAACCGGCTGTAAACTTGATTTCATTGTGTATGTTATGCAATTGGTTTGACAAAAGTTTGTGGTCATTGAAGGACATACATTTATAGTATTAATTTATTTTTGATCATTTTATAAAGAATGGTGACGTTCAAAACAATTTTCAAAATGCATAGTTGGTTGATTTTGACATGATTTACAATAAAATGTTGTTCGCTGCCTTTCTCCTGGCTTTTCTGTCAGAACAGACAATACAATCCCTTTTTCTTTCACTCGCATTTAGAATATGCCACTGATTAGTCAGTATTTTTGGTCATTTTTTTGCTGCCATAATAGTTTATTTTTTCTATTACATTGTCTAATAATTCATTTGTCAAATGTAAAGTAAAATAATCTATTGCATGTCTTATATTGCTTGGTATTTGTAGTCGGAGTGTTTGTTGATGTATGTCAAACTCGATTATTGAAGGAGAATCGGCACATTAGCTAATGTCTTCCCGCTCTTCATTTATTTTATCGAACTTCTTCTTCTTTTTGTTGGTTGGATAATATCATCATCACATTCATCACTATCATCGGTGCGAATAGTAATTTCGTAAATTTTGTCTGTATGAATGTCTATTTGAAACTCATCTTCACTACTGCTTAATTCACAAAATTTACCAGTCGTTTTGCCATATTTAAAAGCGCTCGGTCGTTTTAAATATTAAAAAAGACCACATAGCAAAGAAAAAGGCTAAAAATACTACTAAAATAACTTAAAATTATTTTCAAAAAACTATATTGTTTATCACTGCTGTATGTAATTTATTCAACTTTTCGATGCAAACATGAGTCATTGTTTATAAAATAGCCTGTGCCTCACAGAGTATGTTTGTCCACTGAGGTGGACAGCCGTCCCCAAAGTGTTAATAGTTACATAAATAATACAATTTAGGAAAGTGGTAGCAAGAAAAGTGTCTTAATTAATTGAAATAAAGAACTACTTTTAACATATATACGTATTTGTTAACATATATACGTATTTGCATCAAGCAAAGATGATAACTTAGATGAATGTATTCATCTTGATAATATTATCTCAGGTCCAAGGTCCAACCTGACCTCTCCCACTTAATACGAATGCCCCAGGTAAAATCACTCATTTAACGAAAGCGAAACCGTTCCGGAGTATGTAAAAATTCCGATGAGCCAACAAGATCAAGAATTCAAGGAGAGGGGCAAATGAGTAGTTGCTTTGTAGGTGTGCAATGTGCATAATATGCAATCTTACTGTTAATAAATACTGCCGTTTTAAATGAATGATATGCAAAAATATAATAATCGAAAATAGGAAAAAAAATTACGAATAAATGGAAATAAATTGGTCTAAAATGATATAAGTAAAATGGGCATCACAAAGTTAAATATCACTTAAATTATTTAAAAAGAACATGACAATTTTTCACTATGTTAAGCTTATCGGTAATAACACTTGCAGCATCCGGAAATAAAATGTGTTTAATTATTATTACATTAGCTTGTTAAAGTTTAAGGTTTTGAATAACATATCCAAATCATGTTCAGAATATTTTAAGTTTTAAGTTAAATATACCGGTATGTTTTCAGCTAATTCCAAGCTTTTAATAAATTAATCGCGTGTTCGATTTTTTAAGGATTTCTGAATTCTCTCTCCCTTGGTAATATGTGGTGATATTCAAAATTATCCCCCCTCTCCACCCAAAACATCACATATATTTTTAGTTACGAGAAAAAAAGTAAATTTTTTTTTTTAAATCATTGGATTTTCAAAAAATCAGGTAACAATAAATACACGAGATATCTTACTATTACCCCCTCCCTCTCCCACGTTATATTTTGTGATTTCCCCTTCCCCTTAAAACCCCACGTGATTAATGGACCCCCCTCATTATTTAAAATAATTATTGCTTACAATTGCGTAGATAATTTATTTGTAAGAAATTTCTTTTTTTTATTTTACAGTTTGTAACAAAATATTTTCGGAAAGAAATTTATAATCGTCGTTTTCAAAACTCCAAAATATCTTGAATTGCCAAATAAAATTTCTATAACGCTATAATGGAAATAAATTTTCCTTATATGCATCTCCAAACTAAAACTCAAGTGTGAAACCAACAAATTTCTAACCGAAGAGTTGGTGATATAGATTTAAAGAAAAACAGTTAATATAATTAATGTTTACTTATTAATTAGGCTTCATTTAAAATATACGTAATGATCAAATTAGCCAGAAATTTTGTCAAAGACATTGTCTTTGCATAACTTAATATTCAGGAAAAGTACTTGTTCGAACTAGGTTTACTAGGTAGATGTTCATTACGCGATCGAGACGTGAAAACCAACCGCTGCACAAAGTTTCAGGCGTGACAATCCATAATTAATTGAACATCCCCATTTCTACGCTATCCGATATAATTACTAAAGTTTCAGTGAAGGCTACCTGTCTTTATTGCAACTTTCTTAATTATTAAATAATAGGCAAGACGACTTTTAAAAAAAATCCGATAAATACTTTTCGACATAATTGTAAAATTAATTGCTAACATTGTTTGTAATTTCTTGTAATTGTTTAAATTAAATAAAGATTGAATTGTCTCGTTTTAAAATAATTACATCAAACAATGAGTAAATGCTGCTTTATGCAAATTTTATCAAAACTGCCATCTCATGCTATTCATTAGATTATTGCTATATATTTACCTTGACACATATATGTGAATGTTTTAAAATGCTTTTTTATAAATGGCTTATTAAATAATTATTTTTAATATGGGTTTTTAGAACATATAAGTTTACTTCTTAAAATAATTTAAATAATTTAATCGAACTTTATAAGCCATGTTAACTTTGATAGTTGGAAAGTGGCGCAAGTCGGCCATGAACACAAAGTTTCGAGTTCGAATCCAATATTCCTCGCAACCTGATGTCAAGCTGTAGTTATATCTACTTTTACTTTAAAATTCATATAATCATGGGTAGTACTGCCCTAAGCCAGGTCCGTGAGTTGAATTAAACTCCAACTCGATTCAGGGAAGAAATAGTGTGAGTTTTTCCAATTTCCATTTCACACCGCAGTGCCCGAGATGGGCTAATTTTCAATTGAAAACATATTTTGATCCATATAGGGCATTGCTTGCTATAATAAAATTAAAATATGATGGCAACCATTAAATTGTCGCCTAATAGACATTTATGACAACGATGATAATGATAATAATAATAGTTTATAGAATGCCTAATTCTTATTACTGTTCAAAAAATATGATAGTTAAAAATATTTTTTCTGAACCAGTTTGTCAAAAAGATTGTCCATTTATGTTTTTACAATTCTCCTCATATTTGTGCAATATTATATCTTATGATATAAGAAAAACTGGATGGAAGTCTAGAAATGGCGAAATTTATTAGATCATAGATTTGTTATTCTCAATGCTTCTCATATAAAAATCCAATAGTGAGAAGAAAATGGATTATTTTAAAGCTTTGTTTTTGAGCTACAATGTTTTACGTTTGCTCTTCTTTATTTTAGGATATTAGATAATTTATTCATCTTACGAAATATAATTTATATAGCATGATCGAAATTGAAATAAAATAGTTTAAAACAAAGTAACGATTTTATATTTCCATTTTTTGCAGGTTTCCATTTAAAGCATTGATCTTCATTCATCTTAAGCTAGATCGGCGTTTGAAATATAGAATTTGGCTATTAATCTCTTAAAGCAATAACTTTCAACTTGAATTATCATGTTTGCTCCTTTCATTTCCATTCCTTATTTTTCCTTTTGCAAAATAACGGCCTCGATAAGACGTCGGTTTATAATTATTTTTGTTATGTTAGACTTTCAGAGAAAGTGGAACGCGAATTCCTGTGATGGGCAATATATTTCGTAATGTAAAATTAAAAGTGATGATGCAGTACTGTTCAGTTTTGTATGCGTCAGCTGTAAAGGTCGGATGTCTCAGGTTATTATGACATGAGTTGTTTATTAAATATTTTTATTAATCATCTTTTGTGCGCATATTCAAAATTCTTAAATCTGTATTATGACATGTTTTCCATCTAATTGCGATACAATAGTTGAATTGTTTTGCTTTTAATGTTCTTACAACTGATAAATTCAGGACGGCTAATATAGCACAAATACTAGTATTATTATTTTTTTATGATGAACAAATTATTTTAATAAAGTCATATGAAACCGCCGTATAAAATTTATATGGTAGATGCATTTCACGAACAACAAACTTATGACCAAATTTTATTGTCATTATTAAAATATTTATTATACAAACTTTATTATATCATTCTCTTTGCCTTCCTGCATTTTCATTACAGAAATCAAATCGTTTATGGATCATAACATGGCACCGCGTAATATTGCAGCTCATAAATATTAATTCAAGAAAGCTCCTTTATAACAAAATAATGTAAATCGGTCTCTATAAATTCTAAAAATATAATCACTGCCACAGAAACTGCACTCGAAGTAAAGTTTGATTTCTGTGTGTGCCTTTCGTCTATTTATTTGTAATTTTATATTTGTGTATTTTAATTAACTTTTAGGTTACTTGAATAAATATTAATGTATGTTTTGACTGAACTCTTGACTGGTTCGTGCGGAGAATCTGAGTGGGGAAGTACATATTTTTAAATGTATTTTTAGAAATTTTAATTTTATTTCATGTTTACTTTGAGCTCATCGCTTCCGCGTATAACGATTGATGATAGGGATATACTTTAACATAAAATAATAGTTGATAACTTTATATACGTTAACACTTAAAAAAGAGTGCGCGTAAGGATCACACGCGATTGAAGTAAAACTTATTTGCTACTGTACAAAGTAGCAAATTTAAGTTAAGTAAAGATAAATACATCATATAACAATTTTGAATAATGTTAATTAGTAATATGGTAACACTGATACACACATTTATTAGTGTCAACCATTATACACATTTATATAATGATAAATTGTAAATTATATATTTATAATAGCATTAAAAAATATATATTTTATTTAAAAACAATAATGTAATTAAAGTCATACTTCAAATATGACATGATCGGTTTGTAATATAGAAATAATTTCTAGTCAATAAAACTTACGTTTAATTGTTTAATTATTTTTTTTATTATTATTTGTTTTATTATTTTCAAGGAACAGGGTAAAATATTGAGCCATTAGTGATTCAGGCATTTTTCATTAAATCAAGATTAGTACTACAATGTAACTTTAAAATGTCGATTTATCTATGCCGATTTCCTTGTTGGTATCGACAGATCTCTATACACATACACGACGACTAATCACAATCGGCCCGTATAGAAATGATATCATCGAGAGCGAATGACGAATCATTGGCACTCGACTCTTATCTGCCGTAACGCACTTCCGTTGCATTTGTACGGATTTACACTCTAGTCGCGCCTAAAAAAGTTTTACTTCAATAATAATTTAAATATTACGATAGAAAAGAAGTTATTTGTTGCAGTTCGAGAAGCTTACGTTATAGTAGACAATATAGATTTTACAACTCTGCACTGCATATTTTATTTTATTTCTCATTCCTTTACATCTCCTTGCATTGTTTATACATGTTTTTTTTCTTCTGTATTGCTTACAAATAATTTTAACCCGGCGGCCGTTGCCGTCAGTGAGAGGTAGTGAACTCGATTCTGAAGAACGTCAGTTTTGTTCTTCGCGAAGGAAATTAAAGTTGGTCGAGCGATGAACGCTCGGTTGTAAAAGACTTGCTCGAATTCTTATATTTTCATTTAACTCTCGTCGACTTACTTTGAAAACGAACGTACATAGCCCATCAGACTTCTTAGAAAAGTTGCTACGCAGAAAGTTGAATTTGTAGCTAATTGTGCAGAACAGATCCGCACCGAGACTTCTAAGATTCTTCGAGTTATTGAATTTATCTATGCATTCACAACTGCAATTTCTATATTTACCTGAATCAACAGTTGATGAATGGCTTCAGTACATTTATTCTTAGATGGCAAATACATAAGTTTTATTAATTAAAAAGTAAGAAAAGTACCATCAGAGATTATAAAATGATTTATTTTTATTTGCATAGTTAGATTATAAAATGATAAATAAGAACCCTCAATTTTTTTTGTATTTATTTTTATCATTAGTATTGAAGCACAATTTAATTCAACAATCTAAATGTTTAAATCAACTGATATTTATAACTTTAATTTTTTTTTAAATCATATATGTTATATAAGCTGTGATGAGTGTTGAGTTTTAAAAAAAACTCTCAATGCATTAAGTTTCTTCGATTTAATTATATTCAGATTGTATCTATACTTGCGTAATTCTTCTCTATCAATCACCACAATCATTAATTATACTATGAATCAATTTGACGAGCCAAAAATATAAATTTGAAAAATTATTTCTATGTATTTTTTATTTGTCTAGTGATCATAGGTATGTTTTTTCGTATACATTCATTTACCATTTGGAACTTTAATTATAATTTAGCGATATCAGCTGACTTTTTTACTAGTTCTTTATTTTGTACATTCTTTTAAAGATTTGTATACCTTTGATATAAATTATTAAAAATGACTACAATGCTACAATATTATATTCCCAAACATAAAATTAGTGCTGGTATAGATTTTAATAATATTTTAGAACAAACTGTAATGAAAAATTAGTTCCCTAAACAAAAATTCAGTACACATAATAGAGCAGAATTACATTTGATATGCGTTAATAATAATTTTTGCCATATACACTCATGGCAAACAAAAAACTTCAATTTTGCTCATTACATAAGATTTTTTGTACCTTAATGAATTAGCAAAGATTTTATTTACACTCCTCATTATTATATAAAACAATTAATTTTATTTAATTTATTTTAACACTTTTGTATCAATAGAATAGAACAAAACCAATGTGTTTTGGTGTTATAAGAAAACTTTCCTAAAGAAAGACAAGAATTAAATGTATCATGTTTTATTTTTAACGTTTTATGGGTGATGCAATTTGTAATGAGTTTCGTAATAAAAACTGGCGACTTGAATGAAAAGAAGCGAATATAAAATTTCATAAGACATCAATGGTGCATGAAAGCGCTTCTGGTGATAATGCTTTTGTACTTTCCATTATCACATTTTTCATTGTTTTGCAATTATAAATTCTGAGCCTTTATAAAACGAAATGAATATCGTGCTAAAAGCGAAATGAAGATGTAGGAATCTTTGTCTTTCATTTGATTTTATATTAAACGCTTGGGAAGTCAGTCATGGACAGGATGCAGTTTTTGTTCTTCGTTTTATGATTATTATGTTGACGTGATCGCCATAAGTGATTTTTGTTAGACGCTTGATTGTTTCTTTGTTTAGGGTTAATGGATTATTTCCGATGGCTATACTTATTTTAATCGTACATTATAGAATTTTATTTGTAATGCATTGGTGTCAAGGAAAATTGGAAAAAGACATTTTATATATAGGGGACGTCCATTAATCACGTGATAGATTTTTTAAGGATTTTTGGACACCCCTTCCCCCTTTGTGATGCGTGGTGATAATCAAAATTACCCCCCTCCTCCACCACACATCACGTATATTATTAGTTACGAGAAAAATTTGTATTTTTTTTTAAAAAATCAAGTAAAAAATAAAAACACGTGATATCTTACTATTATACCCCTCCCCCCACGTAATATTTCGTGATTTTTTGCACAGAACCCCCTCCCCCTCTTCCTAAAAACCTTACGTAATTAATGAACGTCCCCTAAATAGATACATTTACGGCGTAAATACGATGGTTTAAAATCAATATTAAGATGTTGAATTAATTCTGCTTGTGAATGGTTAAATTTATTATTAACTTCCCGTAGGGTAAGTTATTGTAATGGGCCGAAAATCGGAATTGAAAATTTTTACATTTCTCGACGTTTTGAAGGTTTCTGA
Organism: Ctenocephalides felis; assembly: GCF_003426905.1. NCBI lineage: Eukaryota > Metazoa > Arthropoda > Insecta > Siphonaptera > Pulicidae > Ctenocephalides > Ctenocephalides felis. The sequence continues at coordinate 35,158,086 of NW_020536999.1, read as the reverse complement.
ACGTTTTGGCATACCTCAGAAAAAATGGATGTGTGTGTGTGTGTGTGTGTGTGTGTGTGTGTGTGTATGTATGTATGGATACAAATTTTCGTCCACGTTTTCGGGCGTACGGATCAACCGATTTGAATGGTTTAAAAAACATTCGATTCCTATTAATAAGGAGAAGAGCTGATTAGTTTTTGGCAAAGACAGGTCCAGCAGTTACGGAGATAAGGAGCAAAGAGTGCAGAAAATAGAAATCGAGTTTTTGAGAGAACGGAGCATCCGATTTGAATGATCTAAAAAACATTCCATTAGTAATGATTGGGAGAAAGGGTTATTAGTTTTTCGCAAAGGCAGGCCCAGCCATTTTGGAGATACAGAGCTAAATGTACAAAAAATGGCAGTTTTGGGAGAACTAAGCGTCCGATTCAATTGATTCAAAGAACTTTCTGCTTGTCTTAACAAAATAATTAATTTTGGAAAAAAAAAATTGTACCATTTTTTTTTTTTTTTTTTTTTTTTTTTTTTTTTTTAATTTTTTGTATATCGAAAATAATTCAGATTTTATTTTTAATTCTGACTATAGTTCTAATATACTTTAAACAAATAATTTCAATTCTGCAATTCAGTTTATATAATTATTATAAATATTAGACAATAATACAATATTTATAATAATCTATTTGAAAACATTCAATATTCCTCGAACGTTTCGTTACGGTACGGGAAGTTCCAGCAATTTGCCTTAAGGCACGATGCCACCCACCCCACTAGTTTTCGTTTTTGTTCGATGCTGCAATAACGGAGAAGGCTATTTCCACTTATTATGTGAAACATATTTCAATATGATCAATTCTAATTGATATTTTGAAGTGATCTTTCTATCAGGTTTAAATATTACTATCGAAAAAGTAATTACATCTTTATGTCATAATTGAACAATTATGGGTTATGGCATATTGAATGGAGAAAAGGCACTCATGTTGTTTACTATCATTATATTGTTCAATACAGGATCTTTGCATAATTTTTTAAATTACAATCTTCTTTATTCTTATCCGCAATATACCTGTATCGTGCACTATTCTCTCTCATCTTGAGATGCTTTTGGCAAAATCCTTGTTTCGTAGCGTTTCAGTCTATCATTACATGCACTTTATGAGCATTACAAAGATCTGACAACAACGTTCGTTTGGAATTTCCTACCTGCACATTTTGTATCCTTCTCTGTTTAATACAAAACAAAAACGATCCTCCAGAGACGACCCACATGCGATACGGCGCATAGGCCCGTAATGAGTGCGAACGAATCAGATAGGACATAGGCGGTCCACTAATTTTTTTTTTGAAATTTGGAAAATAAATTAAATTGAAATCATTATAGAAGTTTGTGTATTTTCTAAGTTTCCTGAATTTGCATCATAATTTTGAAAACGGAATATTATCTATTGTTCTCGTAATTAACTTGAGTAGGAATTGCACTTGTAAAAAGACTTGAATTTTTTTTTTACTTTTCGATAAGAAATTGATATTTTTTGTTCTGTTATTCTTTTAGTGTTTTTTTCTACAAGAATAACTTCAATTTTTCAATAGCACGGTCATTTTTGCGCGTGATACTTATTAACTGCATTTGAATCTATGAACTATGGTCTTCCTTCAATATTTTCTGACAAATTTTGCTATTGCGATTTTTTAGATAAAATTTTGTAGTATATTTTAAAAATTATCTCTATTTATTTTCTAATTGCTGTTGGATATATTGTATACACTATGATTTTTTTTGCATGCATAAAATCAATCAAATTTTTTTTTTTTTTTTTTTTTTTATTAGCTCTTTTATTTACAACTGTCCAGTATAGGACATTCAGTAAAATTTAATGGAGTCAATCAAAATATACATCATTTTTTAAGACAATATGCTGATCTTTATGCCTTTATAGAGTTTATATCTAATGAGATATCGCCTTTTTTTGGACATTTTATTCAATGTCGTATGGCAATTATTTTTAATCTTCGAGTAAGAATACACTGTGATTGAATGTATGGATTTGAATAAAATATTTTATGTTATTTGAAAAATTTAACTCTGTCCATTGCTGTTGGACACCACTGGAAATACCTACCTACCTGTTCGTATACTTGTTTGTATTGTTGTTTTACGAAGTCAATTTTTAGGATCCTTATCGAAGAAAAATGTCTTATTTTATTATATGCCTGTTGTTCCGCTATCGCATGAAGATGAATCAACGTATTCTTTTGTTGCGGTATCAATTAAGGTTATTCACTCATTTTTTTATTTATGAATTTTATAATACATATCGTACATATGCCGGTGTTAATCTAGTTTTTCTTTAACGAGAATGGAGAGTGTTAATAGAATTAAATTTTGACTTGTCACGATGCCGGATCTTACAAATTATTTATATATAAAGCTCAAAAAATCGATTATTATTAAAAAACTGATTATTATTAAAACATAAAAAAATCAGATAATTATTTCCTTCGTTCAAGATTTCAGCTGCATGCAACATTTGTATCAGTGCAGAATGCATATTTTTTATTAGTGTTTGTCTTACTAATTTCGTTCTTATGCTTTTGTTTTTTTCTTTGCCTTACGGATATTATTCTCTACGTTTAAAGATTCAAAAGATGAACTTTTACGTTTTTTATGTTCTCATTCTATTGTGTTGTACAAATAATGATAGGTGTATAGGAATGCATAAGTAGATTGTGGTTTTGATGGCTCATTAAATGAATGTTGAAATAAATATTGGAAAATTATAAATGTTGAATTATATAAATTCAGCTGCAAATACAAGAATTTTTGGGGACGACAATCATTATCCAAATAGTGGTAATAGAAATTATTTATGTATTCAGTAATGTCGTTTTCAAATACCCTAAGACGAAAAAAATATATTAATTTTTACAATCGATACAATTAAAATTATTTTTGGTGGCTCATCAGTAGCTTGCCCGACTCACACGCCAACGGTCCTTGAATCGATTTTTGGCAATTACATAAAAAAATATATGAAAAGTTTGATAGAAATTGAATAGTTGATTAGAAATATAATTAAGTAGAATTAAAAAAAAAAGTTTTTTGTAATTAAATATAATTAGAATGGTTGAATTGAATTTGAATAAAAATTAGAAGTAAGAGAAAGGAAGAAAAAGATTAGAATTGTAGAAGATCAGAATTAAGTTGAGTTGATTTTGAATAAAAATTAGAAGTAGGAAGAAAAAGCAAGATTCAGGAAAATTTAAGATCAGATTTAGAAGAAAAAAAAATGAAGAAATCAGTTAACAGAACATTAAGATAGAATAGGATATAAAAAAAATAGATAGTACAGATCCTTGATTAATCGGACTAATTATTGTCGATAGGCATTCGGATAATCGAATGTATGAAGAATTATGTTGTGTACTTATTAAAAATAACAAATACTTACATAGATATAAAAGAAAATAAGGTTTATTAAGAAATTAAAACTTCCTTATGTATGTACAAATATATTTTATTAGAATACATTACATACATATACTGAACTGCAGCATTAATCATGCAAAAATTCAAAATTGTAGGTATGTACATTTATAGAAATTGGTTCTACTGTACCAAATATATTTGCAAGATAGTGTAGAATATAAATGAAATGTTGTAGGTGGCTAAATGCTCTAAGTAAACGAGGCCAATAAAAAATATTTTTGTACTTATCCACTTACATACCTTCATATTCATTTCTGTCGGATCTCCCCGCAAGTTCTGTTTGAGTTCTCAGGCGATAAACTGGCGGCGCATTGACTTTCAGGTTCACGTGCTTTAGCGGTGCTTCATGCCGGCCTCTTTCATAATTATTATTTTCTTTTGTTATTGTAGGCCTTTGGATTATGATTGTTTTTTCAGATTGTTAAGCTTTATTTTTATTGAATTAAGACGAGTAATTAAAAAAATACATATCTGCTATGAAATCAAGAAACCATGAAATACTTTCTTTTGTCGAATCGCCTTTTCGTGATAAAATGATGCTTCATGTTATCATAACATGGACCTTTTGATAATAAAAATTTATGGATCCGCTTTGTTTTGTTTCGTTGTTTGTTTGCTTTTGATATAAATTAAAAAAAATCAAGTGTTTTTTTAACATAATTTATTTAAATTGCAGTGAATTCTTTGATTTTATAAGTTGAATCGATATATGCATTATAAATATATTTATATACATTTATTACATAAATATTTTAAATGTTTCAGCAACGTTTCAACACATTTATTGTCTGTGCGTTGTCCTTTTCTTCATATATATTTCAAAAAACAGTGATACTTTTTGTTCTGATTTTCATTCATTCATTTTCATTTTGATATTATTTTCAAACTGATACATTTTTTTTAACTTCCCGTAGCGTAAGTAATGGGCCGAAAATCAAAAATGAAAAGTTTTGCACATCTTCACGTTTCAGAGCTTTCTGAACATTTTGGCATACCTCAGAATAAATGAATGTGTGTGCGTTTTGTGTGTCCGCAATTTATCGTCCACATTTTCGGGCGCACAGATCAACCGATTTGAATGATTCACAAAATTCGATTTGTAATGATTGAGAGAAGTGGTGACTAGTTTTTGGCAAGGCAGGTCTACCATTATACAGAACTAAATGTACAAAAAACGGCAGTTTTTGAGAGAACTTTGCATCTGATTTGAATGATTCAAAAAACTTTCTGCTTGTTTTGACAAAATAATGGCTTTTGAAAAAAAATATTTCAAAATTTTATTTTCCAACTTTTTTTTCTCAAAAAAAATTTTTTTTGCATATCGATTAAAATTCATATTTTAATTTTAATTTTGGCTAAAGTTCTAAAGCTCACTTATATACATAAACAGCAATCAAAATTACATATAATTCTACATATAATAATAAGCTATTCTGCTATGATATTTAAAAATATAACTAATAAAATCAATATATTATATTCTAGAATCCAGTAACTAAAGAAATGAGTAATCAATACATATTTCTTCATAATTCAATTATTCGATATTTATGAAGACTCTTGATAAATTATAGATGTTTCGCCGGGAATATTTTCACTGTGTATTTAAAACTGTTTATAATTAAGTTTTAATTAATAATAAACAGTGTATAATATGGCGGAGTTAATACTTAAATAATCGCTATTTAAATTTTACATTAATTTATAGAGCTTTGTAAATTATTATATATGAACCCGTATTCTTCTTAAATAAATGGATATACTTTGATTCATTGTGCATTCGTTTAATGTTTAGTAAATTTTGATTATTTTGATATACTATATATGTTATTATATTAGCAGAATTTAATGATAAATATTGGTGTTTAACAGAATTGGTATTGGAGACAATATTGATTTTCTTATGCTCTTGCAGAAAATTTCATTTTATAATAAAGAAATTCTGAAAGTTATGGAAATGATCCTTTTTGCAAGACTACAACATTTCTTGACGCTTCCGTTTGCCAAGAATATGACGCCGACTTCTTTATATATAATACCAGATAAAACAAAACGATGATGATATTGTACGAATAAAAGCTGTATAAATAATTCTTGAGAACGGCGATCCGTAAGAATGAGGCATTACATAAAGATCTGTCGTTCTCTTGCAAACAAACCTCGGTTTTATGCTGTTTGTCGTCCTATTATGCGAATTTTTATCTTGGAAGAATAATTTGTAAATAAAGAGTACGTACACGGCAGCCGCTCGTCCCGACTTTCCGCACCTGTATTTACTTTTCGTTCTACATATCTTGCCTTCACAACTTGCGAAAATAAACTTATTCTTGCCAGCTGTAAAAATTTTCATTCCTTAAATTGGGCAACACAAAGTAAATTTAAAGAAACTAAGTAGTTACCCAGCAAATAAATAGTGTTGAATATTTGGTCAGTTCTAAGTTGTAACATGAGGTAAATGCATGGCTAATTTATATATAGCGCCAATGTATGCTTCTCTGCATTTTGTTATTTATTGCTAAATTTGTAAGTCAAAACTTCAATATTGCATCTTATATTAAAAGAATCATACTTTACGTTCATATTAAATGCAATTAATGAGTTTTGTATATGTATTTGAATATAAATTATTTATCCTTCATATTTTAAATTTGTTCTCAACAATAATTATATTTCCTTTTTTATTTAAGTTTCATTATTTATTATCGAATAGATATTGATCATAGATTTAGATGGCCAAGAACCACCTTTCATAAGATTTTACCTTGTTAAAAGTAACAACAAAAAGTGCAAAAATTTTATATATAGCGCCAATGTATGTTTCTCTACATTTTTTTATTCATTGCAAAATTTGTGAGTCAAATTGAGAGATTTTAAACTTAAATATTGCATCTTATAACGGGTGGTCCATCTAGTGGTCCTAGTGATCTAGTGATCTTACAGTTTAGATATTTCTGTAAAGAAAACATATAAAGTATTATACATCATTAGAAAGGTCTCAAAATTCTTAGTTTTTTCGATATATCGCAACTCTGAATTCCGCACGGTGTGGCCTACAGGCAAGTTGCTATCGATAAATTCCAATTTTTAAATGGGCCACCAATAGAATCATATTTTACCTTCATATAGAATGCAAAGAACGAGTTTTGAATACGAATTAAAATCATTTATCCTTCATATTTTAAATTTGTTCTCAACATTTATTATACTTCTTTTTTTTTCAAGTTTTATTATTTATTACCGAATAGATAATGAGCATAGATGTAGATGGCCAAGAATCACCTACCATAAGTTTTTACCTTGATTTTAAAAGTTCAAAAAATATATGTATCACGCTAATGTATGCTTCTCTATATTTTGTTATTCATTGAAAAATTTGTAAGTCAAATAGAGACTTCTTAAACTTCAGTATAAAAATAATTTTATATCAATACAATCAAGTTTTACCTTCATATTAAATACAAAGAATGAGTTTTGAATACGAGTTTAAATCATTTATCCTCCACATTTTATATTTGTTCTCAACAATAATTATACTACTTTTTTATTTAAGTTTCATTATTTATTATCGATTAGATGCTGAACATAAATGTTGATGGCCAAGATCCACCTACCATCAGTTTTTACCTTGATTAAATTAACAACAAAAAGTGCAAAAAATTTATATATCGCGCCAATGTATGCTACTCTGCATTTTGTTATTCATTGCAAAATTTGTAAGTTAAATTGAGACTTTTTAAACTTCAGTATTGCATCTTATATCAATAGAATCATATTTTACCTTCATATTAAATGCAAAGAACGAGTTTTGAATACCTAGAACGCGCATATTCAATTGAAGTTGAGGTAATTTATTTCAAAGAACTTATGCATTGAATATATATCGATGTAAATGTGTTGAAGATAAAACTAAAGCGTTTTGATAAATCTTCATAATTGCTCACTTGGTTATAGTGATCTTCGAGGCCTGTAATTTTCTTGCGAATGCGCGAATGCGCTACGTGCTAATTGATTTTATATGTTCGTACATTTGCATGCACGTTCATGTGCTGCACATAAAACAAATAAGGAACTGGTAATGGCAGTACTTTGAATCTTAAATATAATGAGGATATGTAATGTTTATAATTTATAATGTTCATTTATCAGAAACGAAGTAGGTACTCAGGGATAGTCATACTCTCAATTATAAAAACAGGCTGACTGAAGATTCTAGTAACCTAGTAAATAAGTTGTTACATCAACATCAAACTCATAACGGAAAAATTAAAAAAAATCATGTTGACTTACTTTTACTGCTAATAATAAGTAAAATAGTAAAGTATATTTTTTGTATACTTTATGAATAAATGTCTAAACGAAGTTCTATTTATAACTTATTTTGAACATTAAAGAGTTTTTGACTGCTTTATTATATAATCGAAGAAAAAAAAAATAACCTTGAAAATTTGGAAAGATAAAAAAAGTTAATTTTTTTTTTACTCACGTTCTTACGTGCTTTAAGCTTCTTCTTCTTACTTTGTATTTTTAGATGGTAACCCAAAGGTTAATCCATCCATATTTGATGATTTTATTATTAGAATTTATCTAATAGAGCTGGATTTTTATTGGTGCAGCAATGTCGGGCAAGAGCTATTTTTCCATTCATGTCATGTCCATTTACACTTTTCAGCCTGTGAAAATAATTCAATACTAATTGCCTCCACATTCATTCATTGTCTGTTAAATTTTCCTATTCAAACTTATTTTTTGAACATGTAGAATTTTCCAAAAATAATAGACCGAGCTCGCGATGGCTTTTCAGGACAAAAAACAATACGAATTGCGTTCTCTGGAATAGTACTCAAAACACATCGTTTTTCATTAGAATGTGCGATTTCCATACACTATTCAATTTGACAGAGGCCCTGCCATAATCACGATTCCGTTCTTCGCACTCTATGTATGATTGATTGAAAGTCGGACTGCGCGCGGCACTCGGAAAAACCGTTTGTCATATTTTTCACCAACGACAATAGAAATATACACAAAAGCCAGAAATATATGCACGGAGATACTCGAATAGACAGTATTTTTACGCGATATCGATTCCAATCTGGATATAAAGCTTACGACAGACAGACTTGCCTAAAATCACCAGTATATATTAATTATTATTAATATTCCTCTATTTAGCAATAAGCATAAAAATCATTTGTAAGGTGCTCTGAACAATATATATCTTACGTACTATTTCAATCCTTGAATTTCCTTATTAACTTCCCGTAGTGTAAGTTATAGTAAAGGGACCAAAATCTAAAATGAAAATTTTTGCATAACTTCACGTTTCAGAGGTTTCTGAACATGTTGGCATACCTCAGAAAAAATGGATGTGTGTGTATGTATGTATGGATACATTTTTTTCCCGACGTTTTTGGGAGTACCGCTCAACCGATTTGAATGATTGAAAAAGCAATAGATTTCTACTGATGGGGATCAGTGCTGATTAGTTTTTGGGAAAGGTCGGCCCGAGACACGAAGCAATTTGTTCAGAAAATGGAAACTCGGTTTTTGCGAGGACCGAGCATCAGATTAGGATGATTAAAAAAAATTCAATTTGCAATGATAAGTAGAAGTGGTGATTAGCTTTTGGCAATAGCAGATCCAGCAATTTCGAAGATACGGAGCTAAATGTGCAAACAATGGCAGATTTTGAAAAAATTAAGCACCCGATTTGAATGATCCAAAAAACTTTCTGTTTGTCTTGACGAAACAATTGCTTTTGTCAAAAACAAGATTAATATTATTATTTTTCAAATTTTTTTTATATTTAAAACTATTTGGATTTCGGCTTTAATTTAGGCTAAAGTTCTAAAGCTCATTTATATAATTTATATACCAAATTTAAAAAAATTAAATGTACGAATATAATTCATTACAGTTGTTTTTTATATCCCAGTATATAAATTAAAAAATGTATTCAGATGTTTTAATATTACCAAAAACAGTTTTAAAACCTCTAGTTGATAAAAAAGCAATGTAATGAATTTATTTTTAAATTTTCCCATCTATCAAATAAATAAGACAGCCGATGGAAGAGATAAAAGAAATGTAGATGAAGGTATGTAAATAGAATAAATGAAACGAAGACTCTTGAGATGATAACGGATAGAGGTATCGAACTTTATTTCAGGGGCAGAAAACTTTTCATAGTTCTGGTAGAAATGAATAAGATTTAAAATATCAAATATTTTATTATGTTTTGCTGGGCAATTTCCGTTTTGCGTATCATAGAAGGCTTTTTCCTGTATTTAAAATTATGTATATAAATACGGAAAACATGGTTTACCAACCTTTTATTATTATACGAGACTTTTCCTTATATCGCACACAGCAATTTTTAATCACGCCTGCACATTGCATCTAAAATGTTAAATTCAAGATAATATATGTTTTATTTCTATTTTATACTAAAAGAATTTTTATTACTAAAATGGTCAATTTAAAACTTAAAAGGTTGGCTATTCACGAGAAAGAAGTATATATTCTGAGAGAGATTCGAAATGTTTCATCAGGTGATGTGAAATATTCATAGGATCTGCATCGGTATCTCTTCCTTTGACTTTGGTCTCGGGTGCATAAGCATTGCTAGAAATATTTCTCAAGACTTCTTTGCCAAGGACAAGAAGCTTGTATCAATTCACAAGGCTTTGATATTCACTGCATAGAACTGCTATCCAATATTGAGCAGTAGAGCTACTACAAATTTCTTAAAATTCTCGAAACCCTTTTGAGCTGGCGAACACGTATTGGAGATATCTAATATTGAAAAATCGTATTTAATGCTGAAGATACGGTATTTTTAATATAGAATATCACAATGAGAAGTATTAAACAACTGGACAAGGCTTTATTAAAGAAACGCTAAATATTAAATAAGGATTATAAAAGGAATACAATAAATAGGCTCTTCAACTGCCCGAATGAGATGTTTATATTGCTGCTAGTTGCTAAATTTTATGTTTTCTCGATGTTTCAAGTATAATTCTGATACCAAAAGTGGAAAAAGTATGTTTATATGTAACTTTCATGGACGTTTTCTCAAAAACCGCTACACCGATTTCAAACATGGGAAGTCATTTTATGAAACTCAATTAGGATTTGCATTAATTAATTTTCGACATCTGTTCATCAACCCTTTTGTCTAAAATCCTGAAGCTATTTTGAAAATTCAAAAACTTTATTTTCAAAATTGATGGAAATTGCATTGTGACAATTTTTAAAGTTGCTAAACCTGACTTGCCTGAAGGCAAAATGTATTAACTCTTATTTATTTTTATTAGTTCAGGATCTCTATATAGGAGAGGAATTGAAGGAAAGACAATAAAGATATTTTAATCATTTAATTACATAATTAAATACATCTTGGTTACAATTACAATGATGTTTGTTGAATTTGCTAAGTTTAATTTAGATATGACAAAACCAATTTTTGTCTGAAAGCAATTTTTACTCGTTCGCTCTCACTCAGCTTTTTCTCTCTTCTAGCCAAAAAATCCAAGTAATGAATTCACTCATTTATATTCAGGGAATTTGCTGATAAGAATTCTTGTGCAAGCGCTTTGATTATGATGTTAGCAACAATGTTGTCGAATGTCAAACAAGATTCGACATATATATACTGTGTAGCATTTTTCGAGTTTGTCTGCCAAATGTTTTTTCGCGGCCTTGGCTTCTTATTGCTTCTGTCATTATAGTGATATCGTTCTGAGAAATTAGGAGCGATTCTCATAGGGCTTCGGAGATTGGAGTATGGGGAGGAAAATCAGTGAATCTGGCCAGGTTTCATATCTTGAATTGAAATTTGGGGAAACTGAAAATATCTCAGCTCGAGTTAGCTACTATAAACTAGTGGTGCATTGCATCGTGCCTTAAGGCAAATTAAAATTAAAAAAAAAAAACAAATTTAATTGGTTTTTTGAGAATTTTAATTTTTTTGAAGAAAATGACTTTTTTAAAAAAATTGATTTTTTTTATTCTTTGAAATATTTTGGAAAACTTGAACTCTTTGAAAATTTAATCAGTTCTTCATTTTGTCAATACTAATAAGATGTTTTTTGAAACATTCAAAACGGACGCTCCGTTTTCTCAAAAATTGAATTACCAATTTTGGCACTTTTTGCCCCATATCTTCGGAAAGAATGAAACTGCCTTTGTCAAAAACTAATCAGCACGTCTCCTTTATTAATAGGAATCGAATATTTATTGAACCATTTAAATCGGTTAACCCGTGTTCTCGAAATTGCTAACGAAAAATTGTATCCGCACATACATACACATACACACACATAAACACACAAACTTATATCCATTTTTGCTAAGGTATGCCAAAATGTTCAGAAATCTTTGAAACATAAAGATACATAAAAAAATCGATTTTTTGCGTAAAACGTAGATTAACATAAACAATTTGCTTTGATGAATTTTATCTCTATCTGATTTAACACAACTTCTCTACAAACATCGCTCAATATCTTACCTGGATTGAATAGCAATTTTATGTTTTTTTATCATGAATAAATAAAATCTGATGAAAATACTGTTCAAAAGATTCATGATTAATAAAATTATTATAATTAATATTTAATTGAAATATATCTCTTTTTCTAGTCAAATCATTACAACTAATTGTTTGATAAGGCGTCGATGTTTTGATATCTCTAGTAATCTCTTAAACGGTTAAACAAATTTTTCAAAGCGTTGTAGTATAATAAAACTATCTGAAGTTTCTTACAAGTATTCTCGAATCTTCATCTTGATTATCAAAATTATGCACGATCACCATTAGGTAGGAAGATACCGGAATGCTTACTGCACGTTCCGGCGTGATTAGAATTCCAGAACCGCCTGCATCTACCATCTTAGAACACTGCTCACGTTTTCTATCTAGTAATTCGATTTTTTTCTATCTTTATCATTGATTCTTAATGCAAGTAGTTGTAATTAACAACTAACTAAAAATACTCTGGAGTACATCTCCAAATTCAGCAGTGAACTTGATAGTTACATGTTTGTGTTTTTCGCACATTCTAACAAATCTGTTTTTTTTAAGTTGGCATATTTAGTTGTAAAAAATCAGACTAAAAATATTTGCGACTAACAAACGACTAAAAAAATAAGGAAGAAGAAAATGTGCTTCCTTCGTTTTAAAAATATTTTTAATACGATGATAATAAACATTACTTAAATTTCTGTCATGAGTATTATCTAATTCCATAATAATTATCCATTTCCATAACATTTCGAAAAATATTCCGAAAAACGTAAAAACACATTTAAGGATGATAGAAGCAATTATTTTTAATGAATGCAGAAAGTCATTTTCAGCAAAGCCATGATTTATTCCATAAAGCTAGATAATTATCTTATTCTCAATGTTTTTCTTCGTAAATTAATTTTTCATTATTTATATATAATGCCATATATTTTAAGATTGTAATTAATGAGCATATTTAAATGAACAAAAGTATATTGTATTTCAAACACAAACAAGCTTTTTGTATTGCTGTATTGCATCTTGTTTACTGATAATTGTTGTTTTGTACTTCTTTATGGATATGATTTACTTGAAATAATTAAGATGCGTAGAATGTATAATAACAACCTTGAATAAATGAAATGGGAATATATGTCATGAATTTGTAGAGCAGGGCTGTGAATGGAAGCATTGGGATATAGAACATTTTTAATTTTTTCTGAATAAATATTTTATAAATTAAGGACGATTTGTAGGTATAGGGCCAATTAACCAATAAACAGAAAAGAACTATTTGACAATTTGAAATTGTTGAATATGGTATTTCCATACCATGAATGAATATATAGAACATATGAGTATATATTAAAAACATAAATGTAACTTTGAAGTGAACGAAAATTCTAATTTATGTGAATTTGTTTTTAGAACACAGAGAAAACTCAATATTATTTTTAAGTTTAGTTCTACTTACTTTCATCTGAACGATACATCAGTTTTCAAATATTTGGGAGCAACTACTAATTAGTTTTTATTTTATTTACTGCTAATACATGTAGATCACTACATGATTTTACCTCATTACACAGCAAAAACCTTAATTTTTGTTTGTTTGGAAGTTTGGATAAAAGATAATTAAGATAAGATAATTTTTATGTTTAGAAGTTTCAATTTCGTTATATGTTTTTTAATCATACGAGATTCAAAATAATCTTTTGAAAACAAATACATCATCAGTCGGATAAATCTAGTTATTATTGTCTTGATTCAAACAGTCTGTTTATTGTTGTCTATTGACGCATACTTAATTCATTTTTATTATTAAAGATATTTATAGCATGATAAATATTCAAATGACGACATATCTCGATTGATTTCGCTGCGATTCTCGGAGTGCCATTTTGAAACTCATGGATTTATTCAAGCAAAGATATTAGACATTTTTATTGGTTGGTCTAGAATTTGAAGTTTGTCGTTATGGCAAATTATCAAAATGGACCAAAAATGCAAGATGTTTTTTTTTTTAAATTTCAATGGTTTCGATTACTGCCCAGGGCGGCAAATTTTCGGCGGCGACAAAATTTGGATAATGAAAAAAAATTCTGTACGATATAAATAACTCGTTTTCTTAATAACATTTTTTATTCAAGGAATATAATTAACAAAACATAATACGATTGCAATGCAAAATTTGGCAATTTTGCTAATAAAAAATTCGTAAACGAGCTGAATGTTGAAGAAAAATATGTTCTTCAAATCTCGGGCACTTTTAAGATTACACTTGCACTTGCACGTTCACTTCCAAGCTTATAGCGCCAAAAAAAAATTAAACTAGCGACGCATGGCATTGCGCCTTAAGGCAAGTTACCGAAATTTTCCCTGCTGAAAATTACATTTGTTAAAGAGCTTTAAATTAAAATAATATAAAATTTTTTGAAAAATGAAAAAAATTGAATTTAAAAACCTTTTTTTATGTTACGCGCTTCTATATTTTGACTCTACGCAGCCGAAGCAGCGCGATCGCTTTGAAAAATATATATAAAAAAACTCAAATTTTTCAAAAAGTTACATTTTTTCAAAGTTTTAAATATTTTAATTTTTTTTTAATTTTAATTTTTGGTATGGGAAGTTTCAGCAATTTGCCTTAAGGCGCGATGCCAAGCACCACTATTTATATAGTATGTAATGCGTAATGAATTTAAAATGAATTTTTATATAAAAACTATTTAAGTAAAAATCCTGGGATGGGGCGACATTTTTGTCAGTGCTCCACGGCGCCAAATTTCTAAATCCGGCCCTGCATCCGGCTTATATATTCTAAGTACTACCAAAAATTTGCTGATGATCTATAATGAAAATTTCATACTATTGCGCAGATATTAAAAAATATAATTAAAAAATTATATATTTTTTATTTTTTTTTAATATCTGCGCCTATTGCATTATGTACCATCATCAAATTATTGGTAGTTCTTAGAATATTTAAATCGAATGCCAATCCAGTGATGTCCCAGTATGAAAAATATAATGTTAATTTTTTATATAGTGAATTTTCAAGTTTTGCTGAACACTAAATAGTTGTTAGATTACAAAATCAGCTTGTACAATGTAAAATATTAATATTTAAGATACTTTTGGTGACTTTTATTATGATGTACTCAACAAGTGATATCACACTATGTATTTATGTGGGATTATGTCCATTTGTTTATGTAGTGTGTAGAAGTAATTGCGTAGCTAATTTGTGATCTATTGTTCTTTATCATATCTAACAAATATTTACAAGATATAAGTATGTACTTTTTCTATTCGCCATGCAGAGTGAACTTCATATTGCGTCACGTTCCGATAAATATGCCATGACAAAGATTTCTTGTCGCGCTGTCGTGTCGCTATATAATCTGTCCCATAGTGCTTTTGATGATTTATGCGTTTGCGTTTGTGTATAATTGTTGTTTGCGAGAGAGTGCATTAATACATGTAGGCCACGTCTGATTGCTACATGGCAATGTCATCCCGCGTATGGCTTTTGCGGAGCGCGATTCGCAGACAACCAATTAAAGCGGCTTGTCGCACGCGGTCTTGCCTAATTGTTCCAGCTATGCCTAGGATCAATATTGATTACGAAGTTGTACAACCGTAATAAACTCTGGCGATGCTCGGGACATATTCACATGGTTAGCATCATTAGATAGGAAGTTGATAATTTGTAATATGGTTGTTGGTTTTTCAAATTAACATGTTTGTAAAGCTAGAGAACAACTGTGATGAATTTATAAATTCCGAAATTTGTTATTCTCAAATTGAGCAGCATGTTAAGATAAAATCAAACATTTTTCAAAAATATATAAATCATAAATTTAGAGATACCAAACAGATTTTTGTCGAGGGAGCAATCAGAAATATACAATTACAATTTTTAAGTATATCACAGGAGTTGTACGATGGCCATTTAACAAGTTCCCTTGTCCGCAAATAAAAAATTGTCACGAAAAAATAGCAATTTATTGTTCAACATAATTTCCTCAAGTTCGATACATTTGGCTCAGCGATGGGCTTTAACTTTTTCAACTTGTTCAAAAAATACGTTTTTTGAGGGCTGAAAAATAGGCTGAAAAGTTGCGCTACTATGGTAGCGACCATTAATCACGTGAATGTTTTTATAAGGATTTTTGGACCCCCCTCCTCCTTGGTGATACGTGGTGGTATTCAAAATTACCCCCCACCCCTCCCCCACCAAACATCACGTGTATTTCTAGAGAAAAAATTGTAAATTTTTTTTATTTTTTTTTGAAAATGTTTGGATTTTTTAAAAAAGATTTAGGTAAAAAATAAGTACACGTGTTATCTCACTATACCCCTCCTTCCACCATGTGGTATTTCGTGATTTTTTGTCAAATTTCCTAAAAACTTGGACGCCCTCTAAGTACTTACGTTGAATGGCCCTCGTATATTAAACCAAAACAGCTATAATTATCTAATTTATTTATTTAACGATATTAAACACTAATCATATACCACTTTGCAACTTTTAAAAATCGTACTTCGAGACAAATTTATTGATAGAATAAAAAGGGTGGTCTTAATAAAGGGTCGCAGTAAATAATTTTTGTTCTCAATTAACATACTATTCTTTAATATTACTTATGGATTATTATTTTATCTCGATCTTTTGATAATTTCTAGGCACTATGATACATCAGATAATAAATTTGATTTTTTTGTCTAATTGAGACAGTTCTGGATTATGATACTTTTATCCTAATACAGAAGTTACTTCACTTTCAAGCTATAATATTTATAAATGATTAAAAAAATTATTACTTGAAACCATAGCATACTTGTTAAAAAATACATAAATTGTGATTTTTTTCTGTTTTATTATTATCATTATTTTAAATGCATCATATTTTTTTATAGTAGTATTCTTCACCTTTTTATAGTAGTATTCTTCACCTTTTGTATAGTCGTATTCAAATCTTCAAATGCTCCAATATATATCGCTGAATTTTCACGTGATCAGTAATATCTAAAAGCATACAAAATCATTTAGCGAACTGTTAATATATCGCACAATTGCTATTATTTGTCGAACATCACGATTTCTGCCGTCGAGTGATACCATCGAAATGCAATCAAATGTATGAAAGCTCTTTGGGTTCAAGTATTTTTCTGGCTTTCGTGAACAATACTCATGAACCATCAAAACTAAATGAAATATCTTAGTGATAGTTGTACTGATCTTAGTTTTACTCTTGACCAACCTGTTAAATTATAAAATAATGAAAATAATTTGTACATGAGTTTACTTATAAATGTTTTTTCACCGAATATTTTCAGTTTGCTCAAATTTGCCTAATTATCCAAAACGTATGGTTTATTATTGCCTGTCCAATTATCGAATTTACTTAAAAACAGCGGGGTTCAAAAAGCAAAGTTTTTTGAATTAACATTACGGTAACAGGCCGCTATAAACGATTAGCGACGCACAAACAGCCGCTGATCTGTAATTTACCTTCGGAATTTGTCTGTTCGGCTTTTGATGATTATACGGCAGTGAGGAAACATTTTGCTCCATCACTCTTCACATCTCGCTGGGCGAAGAACACGCGGAATTGTATAAAAGTTAAAAGTTTTGAACGCTAACGGTCGACACGTTCCACGCGTTAATTTATCTTTCGCCGAAGGGGACATGTCAGGATGGATTGTTTTCGTTTTTGAAAAAAAAAACATCATTTTTTGCGTGTGTATTAATGTGTTTTTTTGTTTTCGTACTTGGCGTGTATTACATGAGCACTATTTATTCGTCCACAGATTATTAGATAGTTTTTTATGCCCTAAAGACCTACTGTAATAAGGAATTTCGATTTGTACGAATGAAGTTAAAGTTATAATTTGTATTTATTATTTTGCCAAACTTTTACATTCAATTTTTTTGGTTCTAATAATGAACAAATTTTTCGTTAATTCTAATAAGATTCTTATAAGTGAAAAAGAATCACATTTCTAGTTTCGATAATTTTTTTATAAGCTTAGAATTGGACGCGTTGGATTCGCATAGTAGATTTTCAGATTTGATTTAATATTATTATGGCAGGGGAGATTAGGTAAGGTAGTGCCAAGGTACGTCCCTCGGATGTGGACGGTTGTGCCACTTGAACTTATTTTTGTATGATTTGATTTTATGACTAATACATCGTATTTAAGAACAATATTTTAGTATTTCCACGTAGACTTGTTCGAAATAACATTAAACTTTAAAAACCATTAAAATCAAAATGTTCGAATTACCATTAAACTTGTTTTTTTCCAAGCTAACTAGTAAACTAACAAAATTATGGCTGATCAAAAAAAGTGGCACAACCGTACCCAGTCTCCCCTAAATAAAATTTTCATCAAGCCTTGATTCTGAGTAAAAAACACATTTCTAGTTTTGGTAGATTTGATCTTCAGCTCTAACTTAAAAATATTTGATTTTAATATTTGATATACATAATAAAATAATAATGGGTAGTACTGCCCTTTGGCAATTCAGTAAGCTGTAGTAAACTCCAACTCGATTTAGGGAAGAAATGGCCTATTTTCAATTGGAAATATATTTTTTAAGTGAAAATTTATATCACTATTGCATGATGGCAAGTTATCCAGAGCGAGGGTTCGAACTCACGACCTCGTCCACACGAGGCAGTGCGCTTAATCGTTACTTATGTTTATTTATGAGATTTCTTAATTAAATCTCTAGTTACTTTAGTTATCTTAGTTTCATCAAACTTTAATTATAAATATGAGTGAAAAAAATTCTAGTTTTTATAATTTTGATTTTTAGCTTAAAATCGAAAACATTGGATTCTCCAATGGCATTAAACAAATCTTCAATTCTAAATATAAAAAAAAAAACATTTTTAATTTGGATAATTTTGTTCTTGTTTAGTTAGCTTTAAGTTGACAATATTGGATTTTGTATAATTTTGATAATTAAACTTCAGTTATCTTAGTCAGCCACTTCAGTTATCTTAGTCATAATTTGATAATTCTATTAATGTTATTTTCATAATTAGATAGTTGTCTTATAGTGAGTACGTAAGACAACAGAACCTAAAACTAAAAGTAAAATTTGTATCTTCCTAAACATTTCGTAGGATCGTTTTACCTTTATCCCTGACTAGGTTCTGCCCCGGCGACCAAATTCTCGGCACATCAAATGAGATTTCCGATAGCAACACCTTGAATTTTATAATTTGCTAGCTTTAGTCAGCTCCTCTTCTCACTGGGTTCTATCGAATAAAGAGCAGTCAACGTTAAAATAGATTTCCTTGAATAATCTTCCGGAATCCTTCAATTCGGCGTGATAACGTTTTGAGGGTGCGAGTCACGTATTTCGCTTGTCACGCGCCGAATTTCGTTACAGGGTTTCCGTTCACCACGTCTCGGCAACGGATGGACGAAGGTATAAATGTTAGCCAGAAAGCCGGTGGACGATGTGATAGATATTTATATTTATATAAATTAGACAAGAATGGAAAATAATGATCAGTAAACAAATCTGGATGTATTATTCAAAGCGATGTCAAGTTCTATAGTTAAGTAGACAATCAGATTTAAACATACAGACCGTGAAATGCAGAGCAGAAGCAACTCATACCATATGAAATTAGACCAACATTCAAATCCAGCAATGCAATTCATCAAAAAACATGCTCCAACCAAAAATGACCAGACTAACTAACTAACTTAATCTAAGTACTGTTTCTTGTACTAACACAGATTATTATCTACAGGGGAATCTCCTCAGTGGAGGAGATCTTTAGATGATATATAATATAATGGGTCGGAAGAAGAAATTTGTATTTCTGATTGTCTATGATAAATTAATAAGAAAATGAAACTAGTGGGGTGTATGGCATTGTGCTTTAAGGCAAATTGCTGGAACTTCTCGTACCATAACGAAATGTTCGAGGAATACTGAATGTATTCAAATAGATTATATTAATATTGTAACATTGTCTAATATTTATAAGAATTATATAAACTGAATTGTAAAGTTGAAATTATTTGTTTAAAGTATATTAGAACTATAGTCAGAATTAAAAATAAAATATGAATTATTTTCGATATACAAAAAATTAAAAAAAAAAATGAAACAAAAATTTTGAAACAGGCAAGCAGAAAGTTCTTTGAATCATTTAAATCGGACGCTTAGTTCTCTTGAAAACTGCCATTTTTTACATATTTAGCTCCGTATTTTTTATTTTTTACATATTTAGCCTCCGAAACGGCTGGGCCTGCCTTTGCCAAAAACTAATAAACACTTTTCCCAGTCATTACTAATAGAATGTTTTTTAGATCATTCAAATCGGATACTCCGTTCTCTCAAAAACTTGATTTCTATTTTCTGCGCTCTTTGCTCCGTATCTCCGAAACGGCTGGACCTGACTTCGCCAAAAACTAATCAGCTCTTCTCCCTATCAATAGGAATCGAATGTTTTTTGAACCATTCAAATCGGTTGATCCGTGCGCCAGAAAACGTGACTGGCACACATCTATTTTTTCTGAGGTATGCCAAAATGTTCAGAAACCTTCAAAACGTCGAGAAATGTAAAAATTTTTAATTTCGATTTTCGGCCCATTACAATAACTTACCTTACGGGAAATTAAAAAAAGATAGACTATGAAAAGCTGGTGAAAAAGGTATTGGAGGCAGATGATGCACGGTTTATATGTTATTCTTACAGAGTTATATGTTACTCTTGATATATTGATATTTAAGTGAAGAAGATTTTATTTAAAAAAATGATGTCATAATAAAAATAGATCTAAAACTGATTGCTTCATATGTACAATCATTCTATCATTCAAACCTATTACTGAAATCTTTTACGGGCGGCTCGTCTATGAAGAAAACGGGTCACCTGCCAACTATATGGGTGGTTGCTGTTGATGTTGCCTCTATACAGTTCGCTAGAACTTTATAATTAGTCAATAAGGGTCTGCAGGTACCTAGGTATCTAGTTTATAATTAGAGTAGTTGTATTTAGACTGATTTTCTACGAAATAGTTAGTATGTCCTTTCGTTGAACTACCATACATCCTCGCTTGAATATCAATGTCCAACTAGTTTATGTGAATTTGTTATCCATTGCTCTGGATAAAATAGTAAGAATATTTTATTTTTTACTGATAATTTTTATTGAGAATAGTGCAACATGTTTTACTACTATTTTTTATGATTCAAATCCTCATTAAGTTTCTTCTTGAAAGATTCAAGATTACACCGTTCGATATTTTGTTTTACGACCAATAAAATAAATTCAAATTAATTTCAACATCTGTGCATTATCTTCTGTTATTATGATCAGTACATTCGAATCAGAGATAATTGACCTATTTAGATCAGACCATTACAGGCGAACAAGTGATTTTATAAAATTGATCCTTGGCTCTTTCATTGGCAGAGATTGGATGGCTAATTGGACTTGAGTGTTTATCGACATGATAATGTAAATTCATTGTTCAAATGACACAAATAGCGCTTTGAATAGTTTGCATTCTCTCTTGTTGTCTGCTCCATTTAGCAGTAAAATGAAGTAATTCCATGAATCGGGGCTTATTCTGATGAATTCGCAGTTATCAATTGCTTTTGCTGATTTGCTATTCATGGAACTGCACTTTGGTCCTGGATTATGATTAAAATATAATGATTTAATTTTATTCAATTCTTGAAACCATCAAATAATAGTATATATATTATATAATTTTAGTTAATTATTTATATATATACTTTTACTATTTCTAACTATTTTAATTATGAAATGCAATTCCTTGTCCCTGTTTATCCCTTTGGGGCAATCTCCAATTATTTTATGACTTTTGAGGTGGCTGCTAGGTGAAACCTTTGAAGATTTCTCTGTATTATATCATTCGCTTTATCTTAATGGCATAACGTTTAATTAAATCTCGTAATTAATTAATGTATGAAAAGGAATTTTGTTAATAACCTCTTTATATTAATTACAAAGTATATTGCCGCATTGAAAATTGGCAAAAAGAAAAGTCTTTGCAATGTCTGAGCAAAAACTGAAAATTAAATACCTTGATTGATAAATTACCAACTATTATTTTTGTCTAGACATACCTATTTATATTTCTAATAAATATTCTAAAATTTTTCTTTTTTTGTTTCAGGTGAGTTTCCCATAATTTTAATATATTGATGGGAGAGACATAAACTTGGTGAATGTGAATAGAAATTCAGGTTCGTAATTTGAATTATTTTTAGTATAAAATACGCATTTTTTATTATTGTGAAGTAAATTCAACATTATTTTTCTTCGGATATTCTGAAAGCATAAAAATTCTAATAGATTTATAACACCATAGAAATTTATTTTTATTATTTCGCGACCAAAAAATAAATCACGGCAGAATTCTTTTAACAGCACGTTCGAGTTTGGTTCTTTTGTGTTAATACTTCTCCATTCAGCGTTATGTTCACATTTTTCTTGATTTCAAAAGTAACTATGATTTGTATCATACGGTTTTACCCAGTTTGTGTTTCGATTATTTTTAGTTTTCCTACATATCACGTGCACATGCACTCATACGAGTAAAAGTATGGTAGACCAAATCGAAGTGCAAGTCGTAAATCGTTAAAAGTTGAAAATTGAGATTACTTGGACAAATGGGCAGTTTAAATTAATAATTTCGTAAAACAAAAAAAAAAACGATTTTCTCAAAAATTTACTAGGATAATAGTATGGAATCAATTTGCATTTTGACGCAAAAAAAAGCTTTGTCATATTTTTTATATAGAACATTTCCAGACCTTATCTAAAGTAATAAATTATTCAATATGTTTTATTATTTTTACTTGGTCAATATACCACTTGATAGGACAAATCGTTTCAAATGAAAATGCAAGCAAATCTTATACTAAGAAGCGTCGATCTTCTGGTACCGGCTGATCCAGGAATATTACGTTCTAATTTAAGATAGCACTGAAAACACACATCAGAGCACGGTAGAGGAAGCACCGAAAACCATGTTAATAGATCAGATACAGCATTAAAACAACATTCATTGCACAAACGAAACAGTTCCAGCTCGCCGTGCGCTCGGTGAATATATTTATATATAGGTCAGCGATGGACAACTCGTAGAATAGGAACTTATATATGCAATAGTAGGTAGCAGTCAAGATATTATCACGATTGTTTCATTTATGATAAATATTTTAGTAGGTAGGTTAGGGTTTAGTAGTATACACAAGGTGTATCACGTATACTCACTACATTGGTTTTTCATCAAACAAATATAGAAAACACTGGATGGTTGGATGGCACTATTTTTTATTGGACAATTCTATGATTTTAAAGTCAAATTTAAGACCTTACTTTTTAGACACATCTGGGCTTTAAGTATACATTTTTCATCAATATGGTCGGAATCAATATCAATTTCACGGTCCTGGCTTGCTTTGCAATAGCTTCCGATTTTGGACTGATTTGGAATTATTACAAAAATCGCATTCTGAGCCAATATATGCCAAACATTACCTATATGCCATAGGAACTATGTAGGATTTATGTAAATTTGCTGTTTTGCAAAGGCGATCTGTAGATTGTGTGCTCCACTGTAGCTGCATGCGCTGAATTTTATTGACAAATTTTATTGCTTCATTTGAGGAAATCGTATAACTTTTTAATGGGTAATTTTAATACGTTTGTTTTATTTTTTTCAAGATACGCTTAATTAAACAGTTATTTAAATATACACTGACATGATACAAATAATTCTGTCACGTATTGCGGAAGCTGACATGATATAAATAATCCTGTCACGTATTGTGGAAGATTAAATTTTTGGCTATCTAAATATGCAGATTTGTGGGTTTAATCATATAAATATATATCAATATAAGATAGCTCCTCATTGAATAAAGAAATAAGGCATCTGAAGCATTTTTTACTGGAAGTATTTAAATTTGAAATTTTGAATTGTTTGTAATTTTGTGAGCTCATTGGATTGTATTCATTCACCATAGTGAAATAGTTTTCCCAATTCAGTTTGTGATTTATATTAGTAATAATCCAATCATTTGCCAACGAATTGTTTTAGCACATGCTACTCCGAATTGTTTTAGCTCATGCTACTCCAAAAATATGCATGCATTTGAACATATTACTTCAATGAATATAATTATTATACTATGAAAATATTTGTCGTGATCATAAATTGATATGTGATTTCGTTGCCAGCATTTACATTCTATTTTGTGACTGACTGAATTTCCCGCCATATATTTATTTCTGATCATCGAAATGGATTGATAGTTTCTGTTCAAATATCTTCTGCAAAATTTTGTCTTTCTATATTTTTTACGATTTTCTTCATTATATTTTTTAATAGTCAATAGAAATAAAAATACATATTTTCAAGTACTATATTTTTCTACGAGTTTTATTGTGTATTTTACTCTAAAATATGTCAGTAAATGCCAACTGCGCCATGATATAACTTTGCTTTTACAACCGTTTCATTAAAACTTCCGCGCTATGTCGAAAAGTTGTATTTTTATTGTACGGTATCTCATTGAAAAAAAATCACAAAAATGATATTAAAAATCTGCTCGTAACCTGTTTACACTGCACTAAAGTTTTGTATTGTATAACTGGTTATTTGTGCTCTCAGAAAGCTTTTACTTTAGTTTAATAATATTATAATTAAAAGAATAAGATTATAAATTTTAATTATTTTCTTGGAGCTTATTAGGGAATCATTTAATTTTTTTTATGTAACTAGTTAGCACATGTGTTCTGGATACTGTGCTATTTCTAGCTTGTGTTTCGTAAGTGATTTCTGATGATAATTATGGTTGTTATTAATTCTTCGCTTCTGGGCATCCTTTATAACACCTAAGCTTACAAAATTATCTTGCCATGTGCATATAATTACAAAACGCTTTTCACAATTCTGTCTGGATCATATAAATTGTTTAACTTTGATATTATTGCGAAACCGAATGAAAATATTACATAGGTTTTATATAGCCAGTCGAACACTTCACTTTACATAAATATACACTTTTAATATTTAAGCATTCGTTTTAGACATACATTTTTATCCTCATATAGCCATTATATACCACATACTAATTCACTGAAATGATTATAGATATGAAAGTAATCTCTCCTATGAGGTTTTCCGTGGCTCACTTCAGGAGTTTAGGCCTTGCATCCACAGCCTGAGTTTCCACTCAATATAAAATGTGTTTTCAAATCAAAATAGTACTGGACAACCGTTGGGATGTCTTCTAAAAAGCGTCATTGTTAAGAAAAGGTCTGTTAAATTCATATTGCTGTCCAAATAAATAACCTCTCTTGTGATATTCCATAATTGAAATTTTATTATTAATGTGTATTGCAGGCAAGATTTAGATAAGTCTAGAAAGTCATGCCAAAATCTTAATTAATTATTCCACCTAAGAATAAATCGATTTTATGTTTTTTAATTAAGTAATCCTTGCACAGAAATACATAAGTATGAAATATTTTATGTTGTATAAAGTTATTGCCGAAACGCGTAATATAAACAAGGAGCAGACAATTAATGATAATAAATTATCATAAGCCGTCTCATTTATTCCCGCATATGGTCTGCGAACTTATTACACGAACTATGTGCGAAGAATGAATAGGTTTCGTGCTTGGAAAGCACATAACTTTGATAATAACTGTGTAATAAGCGATCTAATGGATTTTGATATATTTTTGCAGAAATAATTACATTTCGTTCTATATAGGTTAAGTATTTCAATAAAAGCCAATTATTTCAAAGATAAGAGCTTGTAGTTTTGACCAGTTCCAACGAAATAAATTAATTGGTATGCATTTATTGAAACCCACCCAAGGAAATGAAAACTGCTTGCGACTACGTTTTTTATATACTTCAGGCATATTAGATTTACATTTCAACTATTTTTAAATATGTGCAAGTGATAGCTTTCAATAATTTGTTTCACTAGCAATAAAATAAACTAAAATTGATTTGATTGATTTTCTGACGATCTAATGAATTTCCATATAATTTTGCAAAAATAATTACATTTTGTTCTAGATAAGAATTTAACACTTTCCACTTAAAGGAGCTCTTAGCTTTACTAGTTACAGCCAAATAAGTAAATTGTTCTGTTCTTTTTCTTTCAAGAAAATAAAAATTGTTTGCACCTTCATGTTATATTTGATAGGAATTTACAAAAAATATTTAAAATATCAGTATAAATATTATCTAATTCAAACCCTCATTAAGTTACATCTTGAGTAATTAAACGTTTATATTTCCTAATATTTTTAAACACAAACGTTAGCGATCAATATTTAATTTTACGATAAATAAAATAAGTTCAATTTAATTTCTTCATATGTGTATTAACTTTTACTATTACGACATAACTTTAATTATAGCTGTCTGAAAGGATTTTAATATAAATTTCAGATACAAATACATTTTGTTCTGTATAAGTATTTAAATAAAAACAAATTATTTCAAACAAAGATATTATGGCTTAACTAGTTACAACCGAATAAATCTATTGTTTTTCATTTTTCAAAGCAATACAAGAATTTTTTTTAATTTTTATTTATTATTTTGCCAATCAAGACTTATGTCTTTTAATACAAAACTGCTTGCATAGGTAATAAACAGAACAATTAAAGTAAAAATCCAAGGAAATGAAAATTAGTTTTCCATTTCCATCATTGTGTTATATTTAGGAGAGTTAGGACTAAAACTGTATAAAGTATCAGCATAAAAATTTATCAAACTGTAATCCCCATTAATTTAGTTCGTGATAGATTCAAGATTTGAATTTTCAATTATAGCACTTCTGTCTGACTGAGATAAAAATATATACTAATAGTGATAAAATAATAATGATTTGGTAAGACTTAGCGTTTAATATTTCATTTTACGATCAATAAAATATATTCAAATTAATTTCTACATAAGTGCAGGAAGTAACCTTTTTTCTTTACATATACCTCTGATAATTATAATAAGCAGATAATAGAATTTAATATATTTTTGGAGAAATAATTATATTTAGTTCTACTCTAGATATTTAATTTGAAAAAAAATTCGAAGTTTTGAAGGAAGGAGTTTGAAGTATTATGTTTAGTTTGCTAATACATTTTTAAACCCACCCAAGAATATCTTTTATTTTAGGCAAGAATGGATATACAAATATAGAAAATCAGTATATAACAATTTGTTTCAGCCTTACTTACACAATAATTTAATTCAAAATTTCAACTTACATTCGGAAAACCAAAACCTACATACACAAAACCTATAAATAAACGGAAATAAAGCTCACTTATATTATTTGTGACTGGAAATTTTCACAAGATTAATGTTTTCAATCAAATATTATCAAACAAATATAGAATGATGGTTTTTATGGTTTGATATTTAATGATGATGTTTCAACATATCTATTCTGAAATGGTAATATTTTATTACCATTTCAGAGGCAGGTCTGTTCTCGTGGATGATTTCTATTCATGTTTTCCGGTTTTTCTGGTTTTCCACTCTTCCTTTCGGTGCAATTCGTTACAACGGCAACGGCATGAAAATGCATTTCTGATGCTCCACGTATTTGCTAGCTGCGATATTAAATTTCCATTTAATTCGCCCGACATTTTCTATTGTTTTGTGAAATTATTCTTCAGCCGGAATTTTATCTTGTTAATATATTATGTGTAATTCTGATTATACTTAGCAGCTTTTACAGCAGTTTGTAGTTAATGAGCGAACCATAAATTAGATAGATAAATGCACGAGTTTTGATTTACGTTTGCTAAGTTAAGATAAATCGAATTTACTTGTTCTTTGTATTTAATAGGACGTATGTATTATGTTGCGATGATTTATAACCGGGAGCTTTGTATTTACTTTTCATGAAAATGAAATCTGTCCCGATGCCTTATTTCGTAATCGCATCGCATTTGTCTTCAAGCGGCAGAAGGTATTATATAAATGGAAGCAAACAAAATCTTTTTTAAAGTACCAGCGTTCCGTAAAATAAGAATATGCTCACGTTTTATATTCGACATTATGAAACCTTTATTTCAAGATTTTGTGAAGCGAAATATTGTATTTGTATTTCCTTCTTCGATTTATATCTCCTTCAAAAATATCATACGCATGAATATATCGCAAGTGGATAGATTTGAGTGAGTATTATTGAAAGAGGCCAGGTCTCTTTTTGCAAAAATTTTGTATGCCGCATGTTTGAAAAACGGAATTTAACAGAATGATGTTGGATGACAATATAGGGTAAATTGAATGTATCGATATTCAGTACAATTTGTAAAACTGAACTACTGGTATATATCTTTGCTATTCATGTCGTTTTTTGGCACAGGTGTTTTTAGGTGAATGGATTACCTTTACTCTCTAAAGCAAAGAAACCAAATAGAAATATTCATTTTGATTTAATATTAGAATATTTTTAAACATGTATAGTATTAATATATAGAAAGAATTTAAGCATAAATATCTAACAATAAAATATTTAATATCTGACTGTGAGGAAGAGAAGAAACCACTTAGTTTGGGCAATCAACTAAATTCCATCTAAAACTGGTTCAACTTTCGTAAAAATAAAGAAAAACCTATAATTATATACGAAATTTAAAAAATTCAGAATAAATATGGTGATTATGCATGTAAATACTATAGGTCCTAATTGGCATTTAAGAATAATCTAAACAACTTTATTTTCACTATGTTGAATGATGAGAGTAGCTGTATAGATTATTCTAAATTGGCAGTTAATTACTTCTCTTATGTTATTGGTATAAAACTGCTTATACTGTACGAAAACAAATAATTTAAAAATTTAACCATTTCGATTAAACGATTATTTAGAAATTTATTAAAAAATACTCAGCGGCAAAAAAGCTATTAAGAAACGACTATTAGATACAAAATGTTTATCTCCAATATTTTTCAGATAGTACATATTACGAACTTAGGTTCTTTATCAAAATTATTATATTATATAATACAAGCAGATGTCTGCAAATGATAATTGTCAATAAATTATTTTAATAGCCAAACTTCCATTCTTGAATCTTTCGAATCATTCAAAACTTCGTTAGTTTTCCATTTGTGAATTATTTTCTGAAGTCTCATCTTTGCGGAACTCTCATTAAGTTGCGGAAATGCCGCATTGTCTTTCTTGATGGCTTTTTAATTAACCGCATTTATAGTTTTTATGAGGACAATTCTCAAATTGGTTTGGGATTTTTTAGATTTTTTATAAGATATTATTTAAAACTACTTAAAAAATACTTAATACCGCTACTAATAATAATTTGTTTACTACTACTAATAAAATTTATTAAAATCATTATTAACCAATTTATGAAATATAATTATGAACTATGTGCTATAGGTATTTTTCTCAGTTTTTTCTCGATTTTTTAGCTTTATCACAATTTATTTCTATTTTCTTTCACTTGTCTCTATACCTAATTAAAATCATGCAATTTCATCATATTTGCATCGGATGGAATTATTTTCGAGTACTGTATTTACTAACAAGTGCCAATTATGCTCATTAAAATTTGCAGAACTTTAACGTTTATTATAATTGTTATAATATTATCTCACTTAGAACTAAAAGAGCATTAAAATAGCTGTTTTATACGCAGATACTGCGCATTCATTAACATAGCAACGATGTTTTTAAGTTTCTCGCTTTGCTTTTTGCTGCACAGCCGACAATGAGAAGAGAAGTTTAGTGATGCAGTGCAGTAGTAATTAAAAATAAGCATTTGCACAATGAAATATGTCATGTTTATTCAGACTATAAAACTAACATTAGATATTCTGCTATTCTGCATCAACTGGTTTTTGTTCAAAAATTTTTATTCATGAATATACATACCACCCCTTAACGCTTCAGTGTTATATAACACACCAACCCTTTCTATCTAAAAGAATTAAGCTCCTAGAATTAATTGAATAGTTACTATTAATTGGTTTGCTCTAAAATTTGAATTTAATTTTTAGGGATTTTTTATCTTTTCATCGTATTTACATATACATCAATTTTTACATTTTGCTAGTCAGCAAAAAATGGTACATTACCAAATGTTTACTACTAGTCCACCATTTAATTTAGTTACCAATTGTCTAGCATAAGACAAATTATAATTTAAGCCTAGGTCAATAATCGAATTTTTATTTTGATCATTAGTCAGTAAATATACACAAATAATGCATTTTTTGATACGTTCGAAAATAATTACTCTGATATTAATCATTACCCTCATTCAATCGTTTTATAAAATTACATGTTAGAGAAGTTTTCATGGTCAAGTGTTAACTGCATCATTCAATTAGTGCATTTGTGTCCCTGGATACGGATTACGGATTATTTTTGAGTATAATTATATCTTTCACACGCTAACTAAATAACATGAAATATAATATTATGATCTCTGAACACCTGCAATATATGAAGTCTTAATGACTCATTCATACAAAACTTTAAGTTAGCTCTTTGAAGATGCGTTTGCTTTATGCAGTAGCATATTTTAACCTTGAGCAAATATTTGAATTGACATTTATGGTACTTTTGTCGTTTATTATTTTGCGCTAAAACGTTTCATGTGTTGAATGTGAAAAGAGCTATGCATTTCTGCATTCTTTTTGAAAAACTCTTTTTTGGAACTTCAGGTTCCAAACTCAGGTTCTATTCTTGTCTGGGATAGCTTGAAATCAAGCTGTAGTGATATCAGTTTTAATATGATATTATAGACTGAATATGTATTGATTAGATCACGAATTATTAATAACTTATTTTTTTCACTTATCATGCACTAACTGATTAAATTGCTGAAATACATTTTCCTGCAAAAAGTTCTTCCACGTGCCTTCACAAGAGATTTGAATGATATTTTTAAAATATTTTTTTTAATATAACTCACACTTTTCTACTTCTTGGGGTCTTGCAAAGAGTACTTTAGTTACAAATGAATGTTTGAAATAATGGGCCGTGTTTTTAGGACATACAAGAGAGTGTTCGTACACTACAATTACTGATACTATAGGTCTATTTTAAAGATTTTTTTAGACATTTTCAATTACAATCTGTCACACTTAGAATATCCAGTAATTGTTTTGACTTTATTATATGGATTATTGAATGAATGGCAACCTAGTAGTTGTCCAATCCAATTATGACTAATTAACTATACTCGAAGTATTTGCTGACATTTTTAACATATATATGCAACTATACCTACGAGAAGCGATTTTCACTTGAGGCTATATTTGAGATCTATAACTTCAAGTGGAAATTTGACATCGAAAGTTGCCTGATGTCGGGTTTTGGCGGTAGCGGGGATTGAACCCTGGTATAGTCACCGCTGGCCCCTATTTGAAAGATATCAATTGAAAAATGTATTGATTCGCTTTTAGTAGAAGCGAAAATTTGATTTTCGACATAAACAGTTGAACTAAACAGGTAATTCTCAATCATAAATCAATTAAACAAGTATAATGCTCTCAATTTTTATTTCAAAGTATGTTGATTTCTTACACATATCGAGAAGTTCAAGGTAAAATATCACTTTCTCCTAGCAAAGTATTTTGTAGATTGGACTGCCACCTCTTGAATTTCTAACTATATTTCCTGATAACACCAAATAAGATATATCTGACAAAATGTTTAAGGAATTCAAGGATTTCGAAATTTGTTCAGAAGTAATTAAAGTGAATCCCATTAGTGATATCTGTCAATTACCCGAGTGCTTGAAGACGTCGAAATAAAAAGCAGAAAAATATCAATGAGATCATTACGGCGTGTTCATCGGGGTAGAGAGCTAGAGAGCGCCGCGGACATCGAGGGAGAACACGACCGCCGGGCTTAGTAGTTCAGCGGACGTGACTTGGCAGAGTCTGCGGACCGACTCTTTCATTTGTATTTCTTTCGTCGGTAGACATGTCTTCTTCAGCCAGTACAACCGGAATACTAACTTAAACTTTATTTATTGCGATAGATTTTTATCTCTTAACTCTCTCACTCTCGCTTAACTCGCTCATACGAACTACGGAGATTTATGTTGGAAGACTCTCTGAATGGCTACCGAAATATATTTCGATGTTATTTATGGCCGATTGAATATCAGTGTAATTGAAATTTTCTATGCAATTAGTCAAGTTGATTTATGTTGATAAATTGAAGCGATACATTTCAATTGCCTGTTTTATCAAATAGTGCTGGTTGTATAAATCAAGTTCTTTTTATTTCAATACTAATAAGAAACTAGTGGCGTATGGCATCGTGCCTTAAGGCAAATCGTTGGAACTTCCCGTACCGTAACGAAAGGTGCGAGGAATATTAAATGTTTTCAAATAGATTATTATAAATATTGTAACATTGTCTAATATTAATAAGAATTATATAAACTGAATTACAAAGTTAAAATTATTTATTTAAATTATATAAGTGAGCTTTAAAAGTTCAGTCAGAATTAAAATTAAAATCTGAATTATTTTCGATATATAAAAAATAATTGCAAATTTTTTTTTAAATTTATGTTTTTCCCCAAAAGGAACTGTTTTGTCAACACAAGCATAAAGTTTTTTGAATCATTCATATCGGATGCTTCGTTCTATCAAAAACTGCAATTTTTTGTACACTTAGCTCTGTATCTTTGAAATGGCTGGATCTGCTTATCAATAGGAATCGAATGTTTCTTGAACCATTCAAATCGGCTGATCCGTGGCTCGAAAACGTGGACGAAAAATTGCGGATACACAAAACACACACAGCATTTTTTCTGAGGTATGCCAAAATGTTCAGAAACCTCTGAAACGTGAAGATATGCAATTTTTTTTAATTTTCTCCCCACATTTATTTGAAATCTTATTTAGCATAATTGGCTTGATTTTATAGTCTGAAATAAAATAGAAATAAGACCATAAATACTATAGATGGGCGATTGAATGTTAAAAATTCATCAATGTTTTGCGTTTCTAATCAGAATCTATGCCGAATAACACAATAAAGCAATTAACATAGAAATGCAAAAACTTAACTTTTTTTGTTAATTTAATTTGATTGAAATTGCAGGTATTTTTTTTATTTTAATATGAATGAAATGGCAGGTATAGCTAGTTGTTGATAATTTCATGATATTTAAATAATATTCAGTCATAAAAACATTGACCTGCGTGCCCTAGTTATTTGTTTACAAGATACCGCCAACTTAGTTGTCAAAGTGTTTTTAAAAGATGTTATAGACAGGAATCAAAATCGAATACAAAAAAGGGGAATTGTATCTACAATATCGATATTTTTGATACAACTTCAAATGGTTTGTTTACCAACCGAAAATCATATCTATACAATGCAGCATTGTTGGCCTATGTTTGTTGTAATTATGGCAATGGTCGAAGTAACTCTTTCATTTTGTTCCTGCGTTTGGTAGGGACAACAAAGGCGTGACGACCGGGGCGCCAATTGTACCCGGGTCGTCTTCGTCATATGTTCGAGGTCTCGAAGGAACCAGGACAGTTTTATGTTAATGGTATTAAAGCTTATACTTGCAATAAGTGTGATAAGTGAGTAGTCAATTCTTTTGTCAAGTTTAATCAATTTATATGATATCCAAATATTATAACAAAATGTTTTAGTAGTTTATTATGGATTCCTTGATTTACCTTAACGTTTCAAGATTGTATTTTATATAATTCATGAGAATTTTAATTTGTATAAAAATAACATGTATATAACTCTATGGTGAAGTTAAAAATATTTTTATTATATTTGAAGGAATCAGATAATACGTTCTGATCTTTACTCGAAGTGGTTCTAAATATATTTTCGTCACTTTTAATCGAGTATTCACTAAATGTGTGAAATGCAATATTTCATAGGGTGTGATACTGAATGGTCGAACGGACATTGTGACACAATTCAATGCACTTGGGGATACAAGGTGTATACGGCGTTGCATCGAGACATGATGTATTGTCCGATCAATCACTGCCGTGAACAGAATCGATGCTGTTGCATATTATTATCTCACAATGTTTGAAGGTTTTGCTTTTCTTTGAATTTTAGATGACACGTATTAACTGTGCGAGTATTTTATGGACATGCTGGCTTTGTTTGAAACAAAGTATTGACTGAAGGCTGTGTGGTATATAAAACATACAATGGGGACCTGCGGACTTATGACATACATACTTGTACAAGTAGCATCAAATATTTATTACATACATTTTAATAGGTGATATAGGGGAAGAGATAGGCGGGTTACGGATATATTCACGAAAGTATTTGAAAATTAATTATTGGAATAATTCACGAAATATTGTGTTCCTATTGAACCGTCGTTTTGCACGTATACCTTGCATTTCTGCAAAATATCGAAAACCGATTGCAACATCATTAGTTTGAATATGCGAGCATCTACTAAATTCGGTAATATAACGCACACGAACACCAGATTATTAACGTCATGGAATTGATAGGTTGATGATATGTCATGATGTCCAATGCGAATATTCAAGCACGTATTGTTATATGCAAAAGTAATGAATTTGATTTTTTTATATTGGATTTTTAATAATAATCGAGTATCTTTTATTACGGCAATAAACGGTTTTATGGTTGAATAAAATAATTATTTTTGAAATTAATATACGTAGAATGAATTCATATGCAATTGCAAGGACACAGGTCTTAATATGGAGTTATTAAATCAAACTAAGTTATGAGTAATATCATAATACAATTACGTTAAGTAAAATTTAAAAATGAACAGTTCTTGGTACTGAAGAAAGTGCATTGATTTCGAAGAATTTTTCATATAGTGCTATTACTTATTGAATATGTTTTATTGACATTATATACAAAGTGAATGAACTTCTAAAACTTGATGAATAATTAATTGAGTTGAATAAAAGTGTAAAATCCTTTGTATCAAATAATTTTTAGTTTTATTTTAATTTATTGATTGAGTTCGAAACAAGTGAGTAGTTATCGATGGTCTAATTTTCATATATTGTACTATTAAACACTATGTTATTTGTTTAATAAAGTTACTGATTCTGACAATACGTTTTTCAATGATTGTTTTTTATTGATTTTATTTAAATGTAAATCAACTTGTTATTGAGTTGGTGACGTAGAACTCCATATTTTTTATGTATTTTCATATATTGAACCATAAATATAATGCTGGGCAAGAAGTTTATTAGCTAGAGTATACTCCATCTGCGGTTTTAGTTTTAGTTCTACTGGTGTTTGTGTGAAACGGAAGTTATTCAAACTATCTCACACCGGAGATTGGATATCATGGTAAAGATAAGGCCGACTCTTTGATGACCATGTTTTGACGCAATTCGTGTGCTTTCAACCTTTGGTTAAAATATTCTGAACTTTGATTAGATCTTCGAGGAGATTCTCGTATTAATCTACAAATCGTACTGCATCGTAAAGATAGATTTCTTTAAGATGCCAAGAAAAAATATATGTATGTGATTGTCGTAAGAGAAATTCGCTGAAAATGCTTCGTTTTCCGCTTATTGCGTATAAGAAATTGAATTAATATGATTTTCCGGTCTATGCGTTTGTTGAATCCGACTTTTCATTTTACGTAGCCAATTTTCTATTATTATTATTATTATAATCTCTCTTTCGTGAGCCATATTGTTGGCTGTACAAAGGCGGCCTGTTTGAAGTTTCAATAGAACATGTATTTACTTAAATCTGCAACCGTATTATTATTATATGACCATAACTGTATACCACAATTTCTAAATTTTATGATACATATATAAAAATTATTAGGTCAATTGAAATCTCTTTGTTTAAGTATTTTAACTTGAGAATAAATTTATTAGATATAAACAAACATAATTTATTATGTGTTCAAATAATCAAATGGATAATATAAAATTGCAAAGGCTGCTCCATTTTGGGCGGCATATATAAAAGCTTTTAGATCAATGTGATTAATTTGTTAGGTGCTCAAGACTTGACATAAATTATTATTACATAAAATTATCCAGATGGTACATATTTCATTTTAGGCTGTATGATATAAATTAAATCAAGTGGTAAATTTTTGTTTATATAAAGATAGATTTTGGTTGAATCATTCTAATCTAACCACTATTAGTCTAGGGCTTGTTCGTGCCTCAAGTAGTAAGAACTTTGCAACTACAAGGTTTCAGGTTCTAATTTTGAAATAGAGCAATTTAATATGAAGTAGTAGTAATATAAACTTTCACTTAATATTGCTGCCTATATAACACAAATAATAATCTCTACACAATGTGAAAAGACTTTTGGATAACCACTGGGTTGCTTTCTAATAATGCTAGATTATAAGGAGTGACATTATAGCAGAGCACTGCTAGTCGAGACAAAGTAAAAATGATCAAATTTATGGATCAATAAAAAAAATCTTAGATAACAGAGTTTCTGACTCAGCTTCATAACATACGAGTGACGTTGCAGTTTTTGTGTAAAACGCCTGAATGCATAGAAAATACATGACATTTTGACAGTATTCAGTATGATTCAGCAGCATAATGTATGAAAGTTGGAAGCGTAACAGGGCCTTGCCATAACATTGGTATGTTGTGCGGCAGAATCGGTCCTTTATAAAAATGTCTGATGTGATGAATGTAAGACTAAAGTGATAGAAATATCAATCTATATATTTTATGAAAAATATTAATGAGAAACTTGTTCATCACATATTGACCTTATTTTTTAATTAGCTTATTTATGGTTGCACAGATATTTTAACTGTTTCTCATACATTTTTGAGAATCTCTCGTTCTGGACAATGTTCTACTAGCAGCTGAGCCGACAAATACAATGTGTCCGAATTCTTTGTAATTTATAGCCGTATTTCCGTTTTGTGATATATTATTGTAGTGGTGTAGTCGTGGGTTTACACAGCAGTTTCCGATTTCACAACAAAAATCTTTCATCGACTTTTTTCATATGGTTATTTAATGCTCTGCGCCGAACAGATAGATTACTAAGTAAATCTAGCGATATGTTCTCTCTCTTGGTAAAAAATAACATATGTAGAGTATTATTGTACTTGTTTTTTTAAAGGTATTGGATTATGGCGTA
The DNA here is from genome assembly GCF_003426905.1 of Ctenocephalides felis. Classification (NCBI taxonomy): domain Eukaryota; kingdom Metazoa; phylum Arthropoda; class Insecta; order Siphonaptera; family Pulicidae; genus Ctenocephalides; species Ctenocephalides felis. The sequence goes on along the minus strand of NW_020536999.1, from coordinate 35,120,928 downwards.
AAACATATTTTTCTCGTGCAAGTATTTAAATGGATTAAAAATACGCGTTTAATGGACTTTGATGTATATACACATGGTTGAAAAAATGAACAACGCATTAGATTTTATTGAATAGATTATAAACATAATAGAAATCAAATATGTAATTCTTAATTATTGATATGTAATACTTCATTTAAAAATATTATAATTATTTTATTTAGCTTTTATTTATCATGTCCATTTAAATGATTTTTTCCAAGATTTTATTAATCATGTCCTTCACCATTTGATTTACGAGAAAGTAAATCGTTCAATAATATTTCTTTGTATAATTCAGTGACCATTTATAACGCAGTATTTCCTAATTTAAACTTTTCCTTGAAGCCATCTCGGCATTCGCGTGCGGTTGAATATTTCATGAGAGTTAGAAAAGAATAATACATCACTCTCCAGTCGAAAGTGTGAAAGTTTTTATTCTTATCGTAATGTCACAGGAAAAGTTACCGAACTGCCCAAAAATAATTTTTAAGCGATCGTAAATAATAAATTCTGAATCTTGCAATTTTAAATTTGAACTTGATTCGAAGTTTCAATTCGTAAATAATTGAGCTTTGAGGTTATTTATAATTTATTTCATGTACATTTTCATTTATAATGTTTAATAAATAATTGAGAAATGTATTTTAAAATATATAATCCTGCAAATAGATTGATGGACCAGAAACATTTTAAAATGAATGCTCTTTGATTCTATATAAAATCAGTTTATTGTATATGTAGTAAAATTAATTTTTCGAATTGTATGATAGATTGGAATGAGTTGTTTGGATGAAACTGTTATATTAATTTATCAGTCATAATATTGCCTATGAATTAATTATTTATGTATATATATATAATAAAATGGGAATGATAAAATATGGTCAAATGTACGAATAGCGTGATTTTGATACTAATTAATACATTTCAGATCTTATCATTATTTATAAGTTATCAGTTAATTTTTTATATAATTAAAAGGTGTCCAATAAAAAAAAAATCAAACTTTTTTATTTATTTATTAAATTTTATTTTCAAAATTATTATTTTTTTTTATTTTGGAGTATCATGCTTGCGTGGCTTATACAGTAATTTACTTTTTTAAAGATTTAATTATATTAATTAAAAAATTCATCAATGAAATGCTTTCTATACTTTATTCATTATAATCTAATTTCATTTTGAGCAATACTCTTCTTAAACATATTGATACGTTTACACCTGAAAAGTAGTAATCAATTCAAAACAATTCTTCAAAAAAATAGTTAAAAAGTATAGATTATTTGAGATAGGTAATATATATCTAGGTTGTATATATCACTTGCAAAAGTAACTGAATGAGTATGATTATTTTAAATTCATTCTACGCATATAAGAGGGCGTCCATTAGTCACATGAGCAAGTTTTTAAGGATTTTTGGACCCCCCCTCCCCTTGGTGATACATGGTGATATTCAAAATTAACCCCCTCCTCCTAAAAACCTCACGTGGGTTAATGGACGCCCCCTAAAACTGCCTTTCGCTGCATTTTAAGTAAAATTAGATTCATCAATTTGTAATGCAATATTTTGCTTGGTTTTTATTATAAATAAATTCGAAAATAATTTTGGGGTATATTGTGGTATTTTATATATCAATTTTTCTGTTAATTTTTTCCGTTATAAAATTGAAAATTACACATTTTTAACATGAATTGATTCAGGTGTACATAACTAGCTGTTAATTTCATAGCAGATAAGATATTATGTATATATAATTCGCAAAAAGCCCTGGATGAGTTTGATAATTTTTATTCTCTCCTACCCGAATAAAATGCCGTTGGCCGAATTTTCAAACAGAATTAAAATCATCAATTCGTAATGCAATAGTTTTGCACGTTCCTGCGGCGATGGACATAGAATTTAATGATTACAAACGTAATTCATTTCAAAACGGACGAGCGGTTGTAGGCTTTATTGCGTACCGATTGTAAAAATGAAATATGCTATAAATAATGTGACAGGGACGCCCGTAATTCGCAATGTGTTATTACACGTATAACGCATTGTGACATCAAATGGAAACAATATGCCAGCTGTATTTTTCTGTTTTTGCGCTCAGATGACGAATATATTCATCTTCTGTGCGATGTGTTTCATCTGGTAACATGTCTGGAAACGGTCTGCCTATGTGCAAATGTTTTTATTGAATAAACACAGTGCGTTTGAATTATTAATATTTTTATTTTTATTTTTATTTTTGTGCGGTATTTTTAACTTCCAGTAGGGCAAGTTATAGTAATCGCAAAAAAATCGATTATATATCTTTACGCATCGAAGGTTTCTGATCCTTTTGGCATACCTTAAAAATGGATGTATGTGTGTGTATGTTCGGATGCAAATTTTCGTCGAAGATTTTGGGAATTTAATTAGCAATATTGCTGCTGATATTTTTGTCTTAATGTTCTATACATATTTTTTGTTTATCTGCATTTGGATTTTATATGCTGAAACTCTTCCGAATGTACTGCAAGCTTGCAATTTTATATTTATTTATACCTAATTTAAATTTAAAGAAAATATATACCTAGTAATAATATCGCTACAGAGACTTGTTAAAGTTTCCCAGGTCTCTCAGTCGAATGTAAAATCGAGACAGAAATTATCAAAACGCCGACTAATGCATTAGTCCTTTCAAAACCATTTCGGTTTCAAGGATAATTATCAGCTCTTGTTTTTGTGAGTCTGCGGTTGAAAGATAAAGTTTTGTGACGAGACCTGCCTCCTTTTGTTTTATTATTACATCATATATCCTTTGTTTTAAAACAAAATTATAATTTTCAGCAAAATTTATTTATTTTTTATAAGTTTACGATAAAAAAATAATTATTTTCTAGAAATCTATTGGTTGAATTTATGAAAATAACTAATAATTGTTTGTCCATTCCTAATTGTCCAATCATAATTATTTGTCCAAGATTTATATAAAACAAAACTTAAATTCGTGAAAACATATACAGAATATAGTGTAGAGAAATTGTATAGATTTGTGAAGTTTGTATAGAATAGAAAATGTTTATCTTTTATCTTGCTAAACCCACGAGGATTTTGCAACACACTAAATTTTCTTTCTGTTTCCTATTAAATTTAGATAGCAGTCTGCGAAGTAATAAATATTTTATGATCTATAAATCGGCTGGGTATAAAACAGGCACATTTTATACAGGAAGGATTTCGCATATATACGAAATCTATATATATATATATATATATATATATATATATATATATATTCATATTCTTGCAAAGTTTAATTTCAGATTTCCATGTCAATAATTTTTCATCTTAAACAATTTATATACACTAGGAAATAATCTATTCTTATCTAATTCAAGAGATATCTTTTTCTAACTGTATCTACAATGACCAACCAGAATTATAAAATATATTATGAGAAATGTTAAGTTTTGTTTTATTTATTTTTTAATAAAATACAAGCTAAATTAAATAATAAATTTACCCTTTTATATTCGAGAAGAATATTTTCTATATTTTTTATTAAATTAACTCTGATACACGAGATACAATAAATTAAATTTACTTCCACATAATTTTAATTTTTCTTTTATAATACTAATCCACTATTATCATTATTATTATTATTATTATTATTTCCTTAAAAATTACATAACTAATAATTATTAAATTATATTTTTTAAATCAATATTAAAATAATTAATTATAATAAAATCATAATTTCAAATTAATCGATATAAACGATATTATTTTAATGTAAATAAAATTTTTAAGTTATAATTTGTCTTTATAGGTACACTTTTCCGTACATCTACTATGTTACTACTTATCTTTTTTTATAATTAAATGTTTGAAAATTTAATTAAAAAAATATTTTTTTGACAATACACAAATACAAATATTAAAACTTTCGACAGTATACAAATATTAAAATTTAGTCAAATTTAATGTGGAATCCTTAAGCAGACATTGAGTAATTATTTTAAGAATTTGGAACATTAAGTAATCGCGTTCTTTTAGCATATTACTGTGTTTTATTACAATATGATTTATACAAATTGGATATGCTATATACATTTCCGTCATCTTGAAAATAATCAAACTCTTTTCTCCACTTCGATGAAGCTCATGCCAATAACATCTTTTATACAACACAAAAATCAAACTTTGCAGTTTTCTGAATCGATACGATCATATATCTATTTTTACGTATTTCCATTAACTTCAGAAGCACAGAAAATGATTGAAAAGGAGAGAAATATATCAATGGGTATTAAGGTGATATCGATATCAAATATAAACCATGTAAAATTTCTCCATTGTATCCAGGATTTCTCGCCTCGTTTCGATTGTGATTTCAGCTTAACACATCCACGGAATAAACCAGAACTAGACCGATAATTGCTGTGTAGGTTCAAATTGCGGTACAGGGCATTTCCATTAGGAATGACAGGATTTTAGGTACCAACGACATCGTTTGTTGCATTAGCTGCTCTAACCTAACAACACGGGAATCGCGATACGAATTTGATGTATGTTGTATGAAGAAAAACACACGAGCTCGCTTCGTTATTTCTAAAGTTACATTGAACCCGATGATTTATTGCTTTTACTAATAGGTCTTGATTGATAAACAAGGTAGATGGTAAAAGCTAGAAGGAATCTAGATAAATATAGACCAAGAAGTAATATTTTATGTATTTAAAATAATGACATTTTTATTATATGTGTGAATATTCAATTGTTGAAATGTAAAGTGCGGTTACGTTCCAGCAACTATCGACACTATTCGATATTTCTCTAAAGATAAAGTATTATACATCGTTAGAAAGGTCTCAAATTCTTAGTTTTTTATATATCGCAACTTTGAAATCTGCACGGTGTGGCCTGCAGGCAAGTTGCAATGCAAAAATTTAAGAAAAACTGGAGAATCCCGAGAAAATATATGAACACACTTAAGGATTTATATACCATTTTATTCGTAATTTTATTCTGCATCTTTCATTCGAACAAAGTTTTTTCGTATCTTTTACGGTTTAGATAGTATAGAGCAATCTGTGTGAATGTTAACTTGTTAAAATGCAAAGTGCGGGTTAGGTTCCAGCAACTATCCACACTATTCGATATTTCTCTAAAGAAAACATATAACGTATCATACATCGTTAGAACAGTCTCAAATTCTTAGTTCTTTCCATATATTACGAATTCAAATTCCGCACGGTGTGGCCTACAGGCGAGTGGCAGTTGAAAAATTCAACGACTATGACATTTGTTAATTTTTAACGAAAATTTAATTTGCATCTCAAATATTTTTTAAACTTTTGCTCAGTTGCCTTATATTTTATTCAATCATTATTAAGTTGCATTTTCACAATCTATCAAAAATAGTGTTTTATGAAAAATCAAATAGGTTGAAATTGAATGCACTTGTTGCAGTTCTTATTACAATCACTGATTTGTAACTAAGTTATAGTAAAAAGATATATTTATTTATTATTTATTATACATGTTGTAAAGCGGACTTTACTGTTAGAAGTGAACAATTAGTCCCATTAAAAATTCCGCTACTCCCTCTACCAGGGGTAGCAATCATTTCATGTAAAAGCCCAATACCATGAAGATTGTCACCTTCATGGCCAATATAATAAAACGAAAATACGTCCGAACACTGTTTTTGTATTATTACAAATCTCATAGTTCAATCAATTATGATAATGATGACAAATGTATTATTTAAATATCTATGTCAAAATTGTAGTCACAATTTATATAAATATATAAAATATTTGTTTCGATTTTATAACTTTTATGAAAAAAATTACTAGTTCTATGAGCGATCGTTTGTTTGCTCGATCGATTGAATGACAAGATTTATTATTCTTTGATAATTATTATATATGTAGGTACTTCACGTTCATGGTAAAGAATGTGTTCGTTTCAACCGATTTTCCCCTATATATCTACCTGACATACATGGCAGTCCTAAGAGGCAAAAGTGATGAGACCTTTTCACTTCACCTTTACAGAGTCATTCTTGACTTACGACCTGTAATTATTTCTCAAGAATTCCCGACTAACAGAAACACTGTTTTAAATGCATGGAAGAAGTAGAATAAGAGTTTATAAATACATTAATAATAGGGCTGATGTATTAGAATTAATAAATGTAAAATTTAAAAATTCCTCTAGTCATAAAAACAAGCTTACTATGCAAATATAACCAATGTTATAGAGTTTTATGAATGTTAATGATTGAATAAGTAAATTATTCTATTAATAAAAATCCGATTGCTTGATTTATTAATCGAAACATTAAGTGGAAATTACAACCAACAAAAAATGAAAATTTTATTATGAAGTGTTAAAAATAATTTTTCTCATCAGAATTGGATAGAAATTAATAGGATATTCCTTCCATTGTTTAATCAATATAATATAATTTTTTCTAATAATAACATTCAACGACAAATTTAGTCTTAAAAGTATCTAGTCGACAAAGTACTAGTAGTTCTTTCTAGTACATTTTTTATATCAATGCTCGTATTTCTATTGAACATTTTTTTTACCTCAATAGTCAGATATCACGGGTCGCCGTTCTTATATCAGTTTGCGAGATTTGCAAAGGTTTTGCATATTAAGATGTATTTACCATTAGAAGATTGCACAAGATTATTCAAATCCTCTATCTGAGACGTCAGCTTGCAGAAATGCAACGCAATAATGACTTGGGATTTGCATCGTAAGAAGCTGCAAGTCGCTTTACGAAGTGCTCAGTGTACATATAATTGAAAAATATATTTATAATAAAGAATCGTACTTTATGACACTGGAAATTCCTTTTTAATGCATTATGTAATACGAATTAAATTATATTGGCGTTAAATAACAATTTCAATTACATATTTTTAATATAAAGGTGAGTGGCGTCTAAGTTTAAATATAGAATTTCTAAGACGTCTAATCCCTGATGCAATAATATATTCATGCCATTATCGAAAAAGCATATTTTTTTGTCTCGGATATAAAAAGTTAATCATATAATATTCAACAGATTCCGCGTTTCAAAGTAAGGTAAAATATCATCTAAATTTGATAAATCAAGATTGACGAACGAAAAGAACAAATTCAATCAAGCGAAGAAATGTTTGATGTCGATATCTGTCGGCATTCCCGTCAATTATCTTAATCAAATATTCCTGTAGTGGGAAAGAGAATAATTTTTTTTTTGAAAAGATTTATGTTCTATCTTGCCAATTTTATAATACATGCTTATCCTGCATTCTACATATGCACAAAATCTCTTGTGATATCTTACGATTGCTATTTGTAAGTAAATAATATGTCGATTCAGCTAGATTATTAAAAATGCTAATCTGTTATTTGGAATTCGCTTATCGAGCTTAGAGCAGATTATGACCTATAATATATGCATGTGACGTGAACACGTGACATGTTTTTGTGTATCATCAACAGAATTGTTTACAATTCATCAGATATGTCGGTCAATGAAATATGTATATGCAGAAAATTGAGCAAAACTGCTGGTGTAAAATTTCGTTGATTTTCCGGTATCTCTTATAATAAATTAAGCTGTATTTTATGATTACATTGCAAATTTGATACAGAAATATCATCGGTTATAATTGAATTAATTTGATGACACTGTGAACTTTACACACTACAAAGTTGCATTAATCGTTATACGTTTATGTGCTTTATTAAATGCAGGTTGGCCGCTACCACAAAGCATAATTATATTATGACTACAACAATCTTTCATGCATTTTTAATGAGTATTTATATTCAAATAATCTCGGTTCTTTTAATATTGTGATATATGATTTTGATTACACTGGCTTGTCTCACGGAAACACTTGCTGAATCGTCGGGTCAAATAGACAGGTCACGGTTATCTGCGCACTCTACTAAACTCTACTCTCGCCGCTAACGTCCCAATAAATAACGTTTTCGATGCATTGCCGGTCTTTATGTAGAAAATGTTAAGAATTTATCTTCTTCTGAGATGTTTCTAAGGGAATTGTATAAATTAATTTTGATATTTTAGTTACTAGAACTAGAGCTACTTAGAATAATTTATACTCGTAGATGGAGAAGAATCATATAAATAGTAGTACTTTATTTCATTTGAAGAGGATTTATGAAGTTTTGTATCTAAGCCTTAATTTTATATATATTTTATATTACAGATATATTTTAATAATTTTTGAAAAATCTTATGTCGAAAAATAGTTATCGAATTGAATGAAAAATACATGAACTGCGAAATTTAAATTGTGAATATGTCTTATTTGAGAAATTTACTTGAATATGCTTATTGTTAGCTAGTTTAATTATAATCAAAAATTATTTGAATATTCGAAGTTTTAATAAGCATCGCATATTTTTTATTTCTTTATTCTATTAAAGTGCTAAGTGTAAAGCAAAATTTTAAGTTTTGTTGTTGTGTATGGCATACACACACAACTAATGGTGTATGGCATTGTGCCTTAAGGCAAATTGCTGGAACTTCTCGTACCGTAACGAAAGATTCGAGAAATATTGAAATGTTTTTTGAAAAAAAAATTTCGAAATAAAAACAAATCCAAAAGCAATTGTTTCAACACAAGCAGATTTTTCTCGAATCATTCAAATCGGATGCTTAGTTCTCTCAAAAACTTGATTTCTATTTTCTGCACAAACGGCTGGACCTGCATTTGCCAAAAATTAATTTGCACATCTCCCTATCAATAGAAATCGAATATTTTTGAACCATTCAAATCGGTTGATCCGTGCGCCCGAAAACGTGGACGAAAAATTGCGGACAGCAGAACACACATATACACCCATCCATATTTTCTAAAGTATGCCAAAATCGGAATCCTTCAAAACGTGAAGAAATGCAAAAAAATATAAAAAATATCTATCACAATACAAACAAATCAATATTGGAAATAACATGAAATTTACTTCTAAATCAACGTAAAATTAATAGATATGTTTATTTCGTTTAATATTTATGATTAGTTAGATTAAATATAAAAGTTAAAACGAATCATAAAAAATTATATAATTGTTGCATATATATTTTTAAGTGTATATTTATATATACTACGGTATCAAAAATATTCGAAATATTTAAATAGCCTAAACATTCATAATAATCTTATATACAACATTCCATGCAATCCATGAATAATCAGAGTTTCCGCGTAGAGTTTTATTGACTCATTTTTTGTTATGCTAAAAAATCAAGGACCAATATTTTTGCTTATTTTATTACAGAAGAAAAATGCTAATATTCTTTATACTTATTTTTGGTTAGGTTTTGCATAAATTTTAAATTGCTATTAAACGAACGCCGATAATAATATATACTTTTATAAATGCTAAATCTATAAACTATTTTATATTTATATCAGACATAACTTTTTCTTACGCATATTTCAATAAGCTTGTTATTATATAAATAATCTACACTTACTTTTATCTTCGTGTAACGCCGCATTAAAATATTTTTGATTGAAGACCTGCTTTTTTATCTGCTGTTATTGACTTAGCATGTTATTTCTATTCTATCATAACATGAGATAATTTCCTAATTATGTATCGTAAAAGAATCAATTCTTTCGAAGAGACGAAGAGTAGACTTTTGATTTAAACCCGACCACCGGCAATGAACCTTTTTTATAAGGAATTATCTCAGTGTTCATGGTAGGTATTATAGTTGTTTCTTTACATCCTCTGTTTTTTATGTTTTTTGTGTATCACAGCAATAAAAATGAATTATAGTATTATAAGGAAGATTATTCACATATTTCATATTATGTAATGCCAATATTACTTTTGATTATGAAACTTACATAATTTACATTTTTTTAAATGATCAGTACTAGGTAGGTTTATTTTTACAAACGCTATTAAAATGCAATTTAGTTATAGTCCTGACTGAGATTTACATTTTATTTTATTTTGAACGCTATGAGAAGCCAATACAAGGATCGTCCTTTCTTATTGTGATATTGCGGCAATGATCCGAAAGGGGGCGTCCATTTATCACGTGAGCTAGTTTTTAAGGATTTTTGGACCCCCCCTCCCCCTTGGTGATACGTGGTGATATTCGAAATTAGCCTCCCCTCCCCCACCAAACATCACGTGTATTTTTAGTTACGCGAAAAAACTAACATCTTTGATTTTTTTGAAAATGTTTGAATTTTTTTTAAAAATTATTTAAAAAATAAATACACGTGGTATCTTACCATACCTTTCCCCTTTCCCACGTGATATTTTGTGATTTTTTGTCAAACCCCCCCTCCCCCTAAAAACCTCACGTGATTAATGGACGCCCCCAAAGGGGCTATCTTTATTTGGAAAAATATTCGGGTCTGTATTTTAAAGTAAAATTTGATATCACTATTGCTTAATATCAGAGTGGTTACGGATTCAAAAGCTTGTTTCAGAGCTACGGTATATCTAATTTTTTATTACGCACATAATATAAAATACGAGGCTTTTAATCAGTAATTGTGATAATTCTAATTTTTAAGAAGTAGGTAGTTGGAAATTATAAAGATTGTTATGCCTAGATAAGATTTTGCTAAGATTCTGCATAGATATACTTCAGTTTCTCACTTGGAACCAACAACTTGTAAGTTGTACTTTGGGCTTTGGGACAAGTTCGACTTGACTTATTTCAATTGTTTTTGTTGTTTTGGACAATGCGTCTAAATCACAAGGTACCACACGACCACAAAGTCTCTTACATATAAATTCATAGTAAATCGAGCATTCTAAAACACTTGAACCGCGAGTTATGTAAACTTACCCTTATTTTACAACTGTTCGCTCTGCTCTATAAAATGATAGAAGATCTTTTGTAATATCGACTATTGAATAGTATCGCCGGTACTTAATTCGCTAGCCTATTGTTATTACAGAGAGAAAGTCCATGTTCTCTAACCATAGAATGTAATGTATAACAATTGGAACAATATGCTGAGACGCGTTTATGTTCTGCAATCTTTTTGTCTATTTGGACGTCCTGACTCGGAAAGCGTTGAATTATAATATGCTGCAAGAATATATTTTGAATAATGAACCGTATTCATTTTGATATATTATTTCGTCATGAACATACATAAAAGCACATACGTATGCACTATTGAATAGATTTTTATGAAGGATCTCTTTAGACATGTAAACGAAGTTTCATCATTTTTTTGAATTTTTTTGATATATTAATTACAGTATTTTATGATATTTGATCTATATATATATTGTAGGCGGTTCTATAATTATTTATCCTTGCTGGTCAATATCTGTCCCTTTTTACTTGCACATATTTATAAGGTTTCGTTTTTATAATTTCGATATTTATGAGATTTGGTATACTATCTTATTTATTAAAATTTGTGAAATAATCTATCAACTCTAGATTATCTTATCTAACTTGTATTTCGAAAATATTTTTTGCAGATTGAGAATTATAATATTATATTTCGCCACTATAATGAAATAATTGATAGCATTTACGTTTCCCTATTCTGTGAAAATTTTATAATACTTTCATGCTGCTCAGATTTATTTGCCTGAAATGAATACCTACTATGAAGCAATATGTCACGTTAAAAGTGAAATGTAATATCAAAATCGTATTTATCATTGCACAACATGACATTTATTCATATTTATATGTCGTCACGCAGTGCAACACAGAGGTAATGAAAGCTTTCTGACAATGTGATTATTGTAAAAATTTTATATCTGTACGGAATGTGATAATCATCAAATTTGTTCAGGATAAATAATTGAAAGAAGTTTAAAAATTTTACAAGATTTGTATAGAGAGATGGGTTTGGTTTATTGAAATATTACTATTTTATATTTTTGAGATTAATGCTTAATATAATGCTTTTATTGGTATTATAAAATATAGATATATTAAGGTTATATATTTTGATGTTGAGATATATGAGCAAATTCTTATGTTTTTAGAGCGATACATAAAAAAGCAAAGATTTATAAATTAATCTTTAATTTCTTAACATTTTGACATATAATTCATGGATATTGGATTTG
>NW_020536999.1:35088414-35108719 GCF_003426905.1 Ctenocephalides felis | reverse complement strand
TTTTAATTTGAAAATTTTTGTAGAAGCGTAATTTTAATAAAACAATAGACGGTGGCTATTACGTGAAATGTCAAACGTTCTTGACCAGATAGTGTTCAATACTTTTAATAGGAAGTTTACGTGAATATTTACGACAATATAAGCGAAAGACAAAAAAAAACTTGGATGGGATTATACATGTTTCTATAGAAAGTATATAAAACTTCCAGTTTGATTGTATTGACAAAATATCGGTAATCTTGAAAATCCATAATAAAAGTATTTTCTTCCGTTGGTAGGTTTTTAGCATTAGTTAAAAATGTAATTATTTTGTAAAATACCTTTAAATTAAAATAAGGTTTTAAAAGTGTTTGCCACCTGGCCGTTCCAAGTTACCCCGCCTATAGGGTAAAGAGGTGTAGATAACAAATTTTTGAAACACATAAAAAAAATACATTTCTACAATGATGAAGTAGCTGGCAATTTTACTGAACGTAGTCAGATAATTGTTCGTTAATTCATCGAATGTTACTTGAAACTTCGTAACTTAAAAATTTCAAGAAAAAATAATTTGAAAAAAAAAATTATAACAATTTTTTTTCCCAAAAGCAATTATTTTGTTAAAACAAGCAGAAAGTTCTTTGAATAATTCAAATCGGACGCTTAGTTCTCCAAAACTGCCATTTTTGTACATTTAGCTCTATCGGAATATCGGAATGCCGGAATGTCAAAATATCGGAATATCTGAATATCTGAATGTCTGAATATCTGAATGTCTGAATGTCTGAATGTCTGAATATCTGAATATCTGAATATCTGAATATCTGAATATCTGAATATCGGAATATCTGAATATCGGAATATCGGAATATCTGAATATCGGAATATCTGAATATCGGAATATCGGAATATCGGAATATCGGAATATCGGAATATCGGAATATCGGAATATCGGAATATCGGAATATCGGAATATCGGAATATCGGAATATCGAATATCGAAATATCGGAATATCGGAATATCGGAAAATCTGAATATCTGAATCTCGGAATATCGGAATATCTCTAGAAATTGATTAGAATATCATTACTTAGCAAAACAACGTTTGCCGGGTCAGCTAGTATATATATATATATATAATATATATATATATATATATATATAAAGCGATATTGCCAATAGCAAGATAACACGCATTAGGAATGGAATAACATTGGACATTCGCACCCATGGGTGACCTGTATGTCGTGACCTGCTAATATTATTAGATTCTCACCCTATTGTGGACTACCCCTATTATCTCTGATTTGATTCTGTGTCGTGTACAATATCAATCAAGGCTATGACGCAATATATACATTATTACAGAAACAGCTTCGCAAATAAAATAATCAAACAGAACTTGGAATGAGAACAGTACATTTGAATAAACAGATCGATAGTCACATAAATCTTATTAAATATGTCCTTCGCAAATTAATTAAGCAATTTACAATAAATACTTATGATTGTATACATTAGTAAAGCAAATTTCCAACTAGTGCTGGAATAATGTCATCGATTTTATGGTCCCACGATATGACCATTTACCAGAAACGATGTGTTTGCAAGACCTATCTCTAACTGTATTATCATCTAAAATTAATGCCCCCAACGATGCTAAAATATACAAGCAATTATAAAGGACGCATATGCTGTTTACTTTTAATTTTACCACTTACGTTCAATGTGAATTTAGGCGTTGTACATCGCAAAATAATTATTTACCATTGATTACATTCAAGAATCTGTTGACATGGTAAACATGGCGTTATGTATGAATATTATATATCTGATACATCAATTATCTCAAAACAATCGAGGGTAAGACCTAATTACAATGATAACCCCCAGGTAAGACTTCCTCGAGGCAATCTCTACTGAGCATCTTGGAAATTGATTACATCGTTATAAACACCGATGTAATTGATTGATCATTCAATTAACTGCACGAAGCATAAGGTAACGAGAATTCGCCATGGCAGAAATAAATCAAATATGAAACACATTGGCGACATTTTATAATTAGATAATAACAAAAACAAAACCCATTTGTTACCCCATTGTAGCCTCTATTCTTATGCAAAAAAATAGATCAACAAAGCAACTAATAGGGAAGTGCTGCAAGAAGAAGAAAATGTTACCTCTTCGAAAAAAATCAGGAAATTAATAGTAGAGACATGTGATACAAAACTTTGGAAACAAATGTTTAAAAAGTATATAGCAGAAAAGTGTATAATAAGCAAGCAAGTACAAATATATAAAAATGTAGTAGTCACTATAATAACAAAACATGACATTTCATGTATTATTGATTAGTCATACATATATTAAAAGGATTCTGGAATTTCATTAATTTAGCAAATCTTCCAAGAAATTAGAAACGTGAAGTCCAAAGGTTATGTAATATTCATACGTTCATATTTTAATTGGATGTTTGTATAACATACAAAACGCACAAGCGAGCAAGCTTAATGAAATAATCTTCTTACGAAATAATATAATAAGCTTCTTATTAAACATAATAAGAAATTTTTGAGAAACAATTCGTACATGCTTTTAACATGAAAGTAATTTTATAATACATGTAAGGCTATTAAAAGGCAGAGCTCGAACAAGGTAGGGAAATTAAATACCGGCGTTCAGAAAGATGAAATTGAATTGAAATTAATTCAAGGAAATTATATATATATATATATATATATATATATATATATATATATATAAATATATACATATACGTTAAAATATAGAAGATATAGTAAAAATCGACATGAAGTCGCAAATTATAAAAAACATGTTGAAATTTCTAATAGCATGTTAACTTGTTAAGTTATATAAATAAGGCCAAAGACTTTAAATGCCAATATATATTTGATATAAAAAATGAATATTAAGTTTAGTGTTTCACCAATAATTGGTTTTGCTAGATGTAAGTCTAATTCAGGAATTATCCATTTATATGCTCTCAATTACCCCTAATTTTCTTATTCATATTCATTTAACATAACCTTGCATCTATTAAATCAGTTAACAAAGAAAATCAGAAAGTAAAGCTGCTGGTACAAAATGCCGACACGGGCATTTCCATAATCGCGTACGGAATCCGAATGACAAAATTATTCAAATAAAATATATACTGGGGGCATACGATTTTTTTTCAATTTGTATATTACGATAAAAATCATCATGGCAGAATAAATTAAAGAATTCGGGTGGTTGCATTTGTGAAAAAAAAAACAGAATATAAAAAGCATTGTTCATATACATTAGCAGTAATAATTTTAAAAATAAAAAAATATTTAAAAAATGCATTTCCCAAAAACTAATGATTTCTTCACAATGTCAACACGAGCAAAATGTTTTTTGATGATTCGTTCTCTTCAAAACTGCTATTTTTGGCGCTTTTTGCTCCGTACCTCCGAAACGGCTGGAACTGCCTTTGCAGAGAACCAATTAGCACGTCTTGCTGTCAATACGAACCGAATATTTTTATTATCATACTAATCGCATGCCCGGTTCTCGCAAAATTCGAGCTTCAATTTTCTGTACTTTTTGCTCCGTGTCTCCGAAATGGCTGTACCTATCTTTGCCAAAAACTAATCAGCACATCACTATCAATAGGAATCCAATTCGACATTCAAATTGGTTGATTCATGCTCTCGAAAACGTGGACAAAAAATTGTAACTACACATACAAACACACACACACATCAATTTTCCAAGGCATGCTAAAATGTTTGGAAACCGCTGAAACGTAAAGATATAAAGAAAAATCAATACGCTATGCTTTATATTAAAAATCAAATAATAAATTACAAATATAACAAATTCAGCATTCATTACGAGCCATTTCAATAAAGCTCATTTCCTTCTAAATCAATAGTATTTCCATAAATCTTGTATAAATTTCCACTTCTGAAGAAAAGTATTAATTAATGTTGTTCTCGAACAAAAAGCAATTTTTATTTCCTTTCTCAAGATAAATAACTTTTTTAATTTACTTCGCTTTTCCATTAATCTGAAAAATCGACAAAACGATTAAAAAAACAAATAGAAAATTATCTTACTTTCGTACAAAAAGCGCATGTAATGCTAATTAAAAAAGTTTCATTTCACTGATTTCGCGTATAAAATAAGTTAAGAGCGAACAAATTGTGTTTCACGGCAATCAAGTGTTCCATTGTGTGAGAAAATTGGTCCTTTAAATCATTTATATTGAAGCACAAACGTTTTCAAGGATTGGATTTAATCTTTTAACTAGTTTTGTAGTAAACTTCACTTCATGGCTTTATGGAATAAAAATCAATTGAAAAATCGTTTTCTTACCAGAAATAAGAACCAGCTGATGTAGGAATCATATTCTTACCTGTAATAAAAAACAATATTTAGAAAATGTTAAATATTATACTTAATTAAAAAATAATAAAATTAGAATTGGTGTTGTAGATTTTCATAAGATTTTTGGTTGATGATTTCATAAGACAACATAATAAAATTACATTTTAAGGTACTAGTAGGGAGCTAGGGGCTACTTGTACCAAGGCTAACTAGTAACAGGCGTTTCTCAATAGGATTTTAAACGATTTTTTTAAAAAAAATTATATGCATCGATCATGTAAACCATGCATAATATCCTGAAAAACTACTGACCCCCTGACGCAATAAACAGAACTCTGCAGAATCGTCATTTATGATATCTAATATAAAACTGATCTATCATAAAATTTCGGTTTCCATTATTATCATAATTATTTTAAAATTGTATATATCTTTGTTTCAACTTTATCTATCTTTGATAAGTGATTTTAATGATTTTTAAGCATACTATCCAACTATATTTCGTAGAAACAATTAGGATCTCAAGATTATAAGAAAACTTACAGTTAAGAGAACTAACTTGCTATTAGCAAACCCTTATTCTGAAAACCAAAATTTTCAAACCATGTTAAAAGTTTTAGTGGTTGCTAAAGAGTAGAGTTAAAATACCAATAAAACCGATAAATTCTAATCTGTATGCGGAATTAATTAATGCCGTAATGTATTGAATTGAATATTATTCATCATATATATGTGCACAGCCTAAAGCAAATATGTATTAACGTTTCGAATACATGTTGCACGATCTCTACATCAACATAATATATATTACTTATGTTATGAGCGCTTTGGTCTCCCAATATGATATATTTTGATTGCAAATTTGCATAATGCACTATATGTGTACAAGGACCATTTAACGCTATAGTTAGCAAGAGGTTGACATTGGTATATACTTCAAATAATAAATAATAAAGAAAAATTTGGATTAAAATCACTACAATTATATATTTACTAATTGTTGACCTGCAACTTCGATCAGATATGATTTAAACATAATTCATAAAAAAGCTTCAAGAAACTTGCAAGTTGTCGTAATATAATTATTTAAAAATATCCTAAAAAATATTGCGGGTTATTCCCTTATAGGTTATAAAAAACGTTATAATTTAAATGATTTTTTCTAAAATTTTGTTCTCGGTAAACATTGATCAAAGGCAAGGTGCGATTTAATAAGCGTCTCATTAATGAGTGATCAAGCATATAAATGACTATTAACTTTAACATATGTAAATATATCGCCAATGAATACATTTTTCAATTACTACTATATTATTATCTTTGCCTGACTTTTATATGGTAATATGATATGATGAGATGATGTAGAGAGTTGGCATGTACGTGGCGTCTCAAAGTTGTTCTTAATCAAAATGGAAATGTTGATTTCTATAGCCAACTTGTTGTTTGTATATCATAAGTTTTCGATTATAGCATCATCTTAGTAATTGAATTTTGCCGTTCTTGGAATATGAAGTTATAATCTGAAATTGCATATTATCTACGCATATGTGGAGAATGCACAGGGTAGGTATGCAGCATCACAATTCAGGCAATATTCAAATTCCTATCAAATGCCAGATGCATACTGTGCGAATTTTAATTTCAATTTTGCGGATCTCTGGATTCATGAAAAAATCATTGTCACGAAGGTAATATGAATTTTCTTCTAAAGAAATTTATCATTTATCATTCATAAATCAAACATTTGCTATAGCACTGCATTTTGCATTTTGTAATTGGATTCTTATTAAAATTGATAGATTTACTTATTATTATTATTGCTAAATATATGCCAATCTCCAAAACCATCAATCAGTTGAATTTTTTAAGCCAACGAAATAACGCTTTTAAAATAAAATCGGAATTAAAAGCACATCTATTTCTCAAAGCTTTTTAATAGGGTAATAATTTCATAAGAGCTTTCTCTCTTTTTTGATACAACTTTTATGATACACGTCCCTTGCTAGATCTTCTTCCTAGACAGGTAAAATTATACCGCGCGGCTCCAAAATATGCAAATAAATCAAATTTAGCATCCTTTCTGACCATTATAGTTTAATTACAGTTCACGTATAATAGAGACGTCTTTATGGAGACCCTAATGAGGGGGCAATACAGTTTATAAGGGTACAGAATTAATATAATGATAAACAAGATGGCATTGTTGTGCGGTGTCGAATTTTCAGTCCCAAGACGCCCATATAGAAGCATTAGACTAATGAGCCGTACGGGGAACGTGTTTAGATTTACTTAAGCCCCTAATCAAGGAAGATACGTATGCAAAATATATTACAGTCACTTTTTCTCATAAATATGATTGAATAATGAATAATATCAAATTCATCATTATTTTAGAATATGTTGATGTTGTTGCTAACCGACTGTTTTTAAACAAAATCTTATTATTGTCTGTCTAGAAAAAAAAATGTCACCTATAATTCATTTATAACAAACCACATATTAGCCTGACAAATGCGATCAATTCAATTATGACATTGTGCATCTATATGTACATCTATATGTACAATGTCATAATTGAATTTGTAAAAAAAATTGATTAAAGACTAATCTTTCATATTTGGTGCTTCTCAAGTCATATTTTTAATCTTTTGGTAGTGCAATTAACTTTGGTAACTATTTTATAACCAGTTTAATTTTTTTTTTTAACAAAAAGATCGAAAATAGTACCTGTGAAAGTGTACGAAAATATAATTTATGAATATAGGTGAGAATGAATACACATTTATATTATATTTAAACAAGCCATCTTTAATATCAAATATTTAGAACTATAGTCCATTAGATTTAAAAATAATATGTCAGATCACCATTATTTACAGCTCTATGCAAACAATTTTATTGATTAATCTCACAATTTATAATTATTTTAGAATATGTTAAAATTGTTGTTAATATATTATTTTTAAACAAAATTTCATTATTATTACATATTTTTACTAAAAATATATATGTACACCTTACATCTGTTGCTGATGGAATTGAAGTCAATACTTTGCGTATTGATAAAAAAGTTCCTTCTATAAAGTTAGATTAAAATAAAGTATGAGATCAAGGTTTATGCAAAAAAGTAAAAAATAAAATTAAAAATATATGAAAAACTAAAATATATTTAAAATCAAAATCAAATAATAAAAAAGTCAAATCAAATAATAAAAAATATACTTATTGAATGAGATCCCGAATCTTATTTTTAGCAGATTGTGCAAGTTTCTCATTAAAATCAACTTGTTAAAAATATGCGATTTTGATATACGATATGCGATAAAGAAGTTAATTTAATTCTGTTTAATTACAATAAATAACTATTCCAATATAAATAGAGAGTAAATTCATTTAAATGACACTCGAACTTAAGTGTAAGTTAATTGATTCGATATATTTATTATGAACAAAATAGCGTAGCAATTAATTAGCAAAGCAATTATTTGATAATCAAATTACCTCTCATTTGCATGAAATTGGCATGCAAAATTAATTGGCAGATATGAATCGACTGAATGTCAAATTTCAATAATTACAACTTGAAATTGCTAATGAATTATTCGATATAAAATATTCAATTAAATCATTCATTAATGTTGAAGCTCCCAATTATAAATTTTAGTATGGTTCTGATTTTATTATTTTCATATCTATTCCGTATCGATATCCATTTTTATTTTCATGTTCCGAAGGCATCATTATATATTATATTAATTAACTATTCTAAAATAGAATTTAGTGTGTTTAGTGAAATAAAATTAATGCGTTGAAAAATTGGATTAAGGACTAAGCTTTCATATTCAGTGCTTCTCAAGTCATAATTTTGATCTTTTGGCGATGAAATTTATTCTTCAAAGTACCTATTTTATAATCAGTTTAAATAAAAGTAGTAAGTACCTGTCAACAACATGACATTATTTAATAAAAGTATGCTTTACATTTATATTAAAATCTCTCTGGCAAATGAGTTCGTCCCGTACTCTCAGTTTTTTTCTAATGAATTATAACAGTGAGCATGAAATAATTCCAAGTATTCATACAGCATTTGCTATTGTATCATTAACAATTTGCCCTTGAGCAAAATGCCCTTGCTCGGCGTTATAAAATATAATGGGTTTAAGACAATAATGAATCCTTGCTCGAGGCCATTTCAAACAAGGATACATATTGTTAGTTGGATTCATTTCTGCTCGATGACGTGCGACACGTTCGAAATCAGGCGATAAATCGTGATAAGGAGATACTGGAATAATTTTTCGATAAAATAACAACCAGGAACGGATTTTATTTGAATATATAGTAGGAGAACCCAATATTGGAAGTTCCTATTTGGAATTACTCTTTATTGGTTGAAATTATTGTGAACCTCATTGCCAGTGAAAATAACCTGTCTGAAAATAGACATTGTTGCAATATTAAATCACATTGCAATTAAAAACATCTAGATCATCTCAACATAGAAGAATTGGCTACCAGTAGGTTAGCCTACAATAATACCTAGCTAAGAACTTACATCAGAACAGATCAAAGAAAACTATTACTAACAGTAAGCCTAATTAAAAAATCAGAGCATGCGTTTTTTTCTATTTGAATCTTAATCAGCATTTTTATATTGAAGCAATATTGTTAGATCATAACCAGTAAACATTGTTGCAATTCAGTATGTACAACTATTCAAAATAATGAAATTAATTATCCAAATAACAAAACATGGCCCATTTCTAATTACTATACGCCAAATGAAGCGTTTACAGCAAAAACTGCATACCAGTAATAATATAATTATTTATATTTGTAATCATAGTTGCAAAAGCTCGACTTTTATTGCCGTTGATTGAATTAAATGTATTGCAAAAAATTAAGCATTCTAAGCAAACGCTAAAGCTCCAGCAGCCCATAAAATTGCTACCCATAAAGGTCGATGATTCTAGTCGTAAAGAAACTAGAATAAATTCGTACTAACGCAAAAAGTTCAATATAAGATGGACCGAGGGACATAGACAAGAAGTTTCTAGCAAACGAATTCAGAGAAAAATGTTTTTGAAAAACTATTAATAGATTTAAAATAATATTGCAGTATCAAATTGTCACGATGAAGACACAACTCATAGTATTTAGATAAAGCTTCTTTAATTAATCGAGTTTTGTCAGTTTTAAACAAAACATTTATGTACAAATTTTAAATATAAAAAAGCTTCAGTGACTTTGTTAGAATATTAGTAACGTTTTTAAACTTGGTTAGTTTATTTATTAAGTGATAAATATAATCAATTCATATAAACGCAATTCCTGTGCAATTCACCTGTTTCACATAAATCTATTCTGTGTTATTAATTCTATTAGTCATGTATTTATGCAACACAATATAGGCAAGTCATCTGAAAACAGTTATTTTAAGGAAAAATTTGAGCCCGTGAGGGCTATTGAATTTATATTTATTTATAACTTTCTTATTTTAAAAAATATTATTTTACTATTATTATTTTTTTTTTCACTCTGTTTTATTCAGCAATCAGAAATACATAAGGATTCCTATAAGGTAAAATGACAATATTTGAGAGTTATGTCTAAGAAGAACTCCAGTAAGATCTTCTTAGTTTAACAATTAAAAAGATAATGTTATATTGAAGCTAATCTAAGACTAAATCTAAAGGCCATTGACGTTTCAATCTTCTTATGCCAAAAGGGTTGGGTAATGTCGTCTATTGATGGGTTTGAATGTGATTCCAGTTTACGTTTGTATTTTTCCTTAAATGCTTTGAACATTAATTGCACGTCGATATGGAAATAGTTCAAAATATTTTGTTTATTCAATAAATTTAGGATATCTAGATAGTTATAAATCATATACAATTATATAAAAACTGTATTGATATATAAAGACAAGAGATAATCTAATCTAAGTATTCTCTAAAAACTTCAATTATGGTCCTTGTCCCTCGGACAACCAGACAAACAATAACACCAAAGCCGAGGGTATTGCCGATAGAATAAGAGATTTTCGTCTCCGTTCTTTTACCATCGTCTTGGGTCTTCGGTGCATTTTATGAGTCCGGCGAGCTTGCAATGCAAACTGTAAACACGTCCATTCAGTATTAATAAATACAGAACGCATAACCGAGACCAAGGAAGAAAAGAACCCAGGGATCGTACGGAATATTCCCCAAAGGTATTGTGGAATGATGCGATTAATATTTAATAGCGGAACGTCTTTGGAGCTTTTGTAGAAAAAGCAGTATGTGGAGAGACGTGCATTCATGCAAACAGACTACTGCAGGGAAAATAACGACATGAAGAGCAGTATCAGGGAAACCCGAATAAAAAATTTAAAAAAGTTGATGATTTACCTATAACACATTGTATTGTTGATGTATTGTTGAAGCACTTAATTCGATTATGAATTTCTATATCCCCATTTACTTTTATTACAATAATTGTAAAAAGTACTTACACATTAGATTTGAATTATCCGTTTTTGAACTAAAACTTCTTTAGGCGCGACATGGATGTAAATCCGCACAAATGCAACGGAAATTGTTACGCCAAGCTGAAGTGAGAGTCATTCGCTCTCGATGATATGATTTCTATACGGGTCAATTCTGATTGGCCGTATTTGTGCAAGGCTTCTTTGTATACGTGACTTTATACGTGCGTACGTCACCGAAAGAGTGCTTTTTGTATCAATCATTTACAAAAGAAGTTACTTATATTCAAGGTAATCGTCTGCGGTGAATAGATTACGAAAACTCTGTTTTTTTACGTTTATTTATTATTTTGTCTCTTATCAAGTCGTTCTGTTTCTAGTTAAATATTTTGTGCCCAAATTTGATCCAATCTGTTTCTTTCATCACAATCCAATTTGTTTCATTTTTAAAAGAACGACTCATATCACGTATATCTTATTCAGTAACAACATAAAATATCTTATTCTTTATTAGAACAAGAAGATATTGAAAAATTATTTTTCAACTTTAAGTTATATTAGATTTCATTTTTTGAACAATTTTGGTGTAATAATTGGAATAATTTGATGTATATTTATTCCCATAAGTAAAGCTTTTCATATATTACAAATAATCTCCAATCGAATATATATTTTTAATTTGTACTTCCTTCCCTCCCATCCTTTTTAATTCAAATGCATACCTACTATATGAATTAAAGAGAAATAATATATCGAATGGATTCGATACAGGAAAATGGCTTGAATTGATTTGCTTTTGAACAAAAACATAATAATTTTAACAAATTTAATTTTTTATAAAGCTTATGTTTTTTGAATGCATTTTGCACCTAGTTTATAAACTGAAATAGCATCTTCATCACATTCTTCAATATTTATATTAAATATAATAAATAAATTAATTTAATTATATTTCATATTATATATCTTTTATATTTGCCTTAAATTAAAGACTTTAATTTAAAATATAAAATGATCAATGATGCAGAACTAATATTATGCTTACGTTAATTAGCAACAAACTTTAATATTCTACAATACTAATAGAAATGTCTTTA
Source organism: Ctenocephalides felis (assembly GCF_003426905.1). Taxonomy (NCBI): domain Eukaryota; kingdom Metazoa; phylum Arthropoda; class Insecta; order Siphonaptera; family Pulicidae; genus Ctenocephalides; species Ctenocephalides felis. The sequence continues at coordinate 35,096,796 of NW_020536999.1, read as the reverse complement.
TATGTCTTAACAAGTTTTAAGCTAAAGGTGAATGTAATGAAGATGTTACTCCAGTTTCCGACGAAGCGCAGAATCGTTTTAATGTTTTGCAAGTAAGGTCTTGAATATTGATAGGGTGTAAGGCAACTTGGGATCATATTGCATACCCAAGATTAGTGCTCCAAAGATTGTTAAGATAGTTAGGTAATTATGTTTTGGGACTCAGAACTTGAGAATTAGTCCCATCTTTATGTAATTTTATGATCAACCTCTGAGAGTCTCATATACACACTCTAGCACATTCATTCATATTTAATATTCGTAGACTTCAATTCATAACTAGCATAAAAATGACTTAACACAATCCATTTTCCTCAACAACATGATAAATATATCGATAAAATATTTTTGATACCAAACCGTTGTTGACGAGCGTATATATTTCATATATCGAGAATATAAATGATGTTTGTCTGTTGAACTATTATTTGTAAGAATATACAAGACAAGAGAAGCATGAGAAACGGGATGATCCAATAATCCCTTTTCGATCAGACCAATAATCTAACGCACAACCCATATTAGTAATCCTTGGATGTGCCGAACACTGCGATGAATGGCAATCATATAGAAAACACAATAGCTGAATTTTGAATTTGCCTTGTTCCTAACGAAATTACCATTCAATATATTATAAGTAGATATAAATATATATTATATATGAGGGTATATAGGGGAGCGTATTTCAATAGAATCTTATAATATTTTTGTTTTATTTTCATTTTTCTTTATTGAACATGTAAACCGTCCAGCATAATACTACGAAAATAAACAGAATTGCGCAAGTCCGTCATTTTTGACAGGCGTTGTACAGTTACAAAACGATCTAAAATGTACCGACTTATAATGCCATGAAAAAAATTGACTTTTTCGAAAAATCATATTTTTTATATGTTGTATTCTTTTTGAAAATGTAAAACTTTTTTTCGAAGCAATCACCTGCGCAGCTGTTTTAGAGACAAAATTTTGGAGCGCGTAAACGTTGTATTGCAGTCTAACGAATAAACATTGGTACGGAACCCACAGAAATGTAAACAAAGTTTATACTTATTATTATAATCTCTATAAAATATCAGATAAATTGATGTGCTTATATTTAATAAACATTTTTAACCACCAAATGTTTTTTTTAATTTTTTTTATTGAGAGTCCATAACCGCTGGACCTGCATTTCAAAAAATTTAAACTGTTCTTCGTTTAGTCAATAGCAATTATTCAAATCGGACGCTCTGTTCTCTCAAAAACTGAATTACGATTTTTGTTTTTTTTGCCCCGTATCTTCGAAACGGGGCAAAAAAGACTTGCCTTTGCCAAAAACTGATCAGCACTCCTTATTAATACGAATCGAATGTATTATTCAAATCGGTTCATCCATGTTCTCGAAAAATTGTGACCGCACATACATACACACGCACACTCATGCATACACATACATCCATTTTTTTCTGGCAATAATGTATGCAAAATATTCAGAAACCTCTTAAACGTAAAGATATACAGAAACTTTCATTTATGAATATTTTGCGATTACTATAACTTACCCTACGGGAAGTTAATATAATTTGAAATATAATATATTTTATATTATCATATTGCCGCAATATTTCTGACTCTTGTTTCATAAAAGTATCTTTTTACATGAATCTTTATAGTTATCTAATAATCTAAAATGCATTATATATTACAATAACGTCAAACTTGCATTTTATCAAACATCTTCTATTATTTCTTTTACATTTAATATTTCATCATGAAAATAGTAAACAAAAACTTTTCCTTTGATGATCGAAAATAAACTATTCTCTCTACTTCGTGGACAATGAAGGAAAAGTGAAAGCAGATCTGAACTTTATTCCGTTGTGATTTCAAATAATCGTGGAGACAAAGCACAACTTCCAAGTTCGCATAAAAATTGGAAAAGTTCGCTTTAATGAAAATAAAAGTAAAGAAATATAAAGAAAACAATTGGAATGATATCGATACATAAGATCGAGGAGTATTTAAAAATATCCATGCATAAAAAACAATTTTGGTTTCCATTTGTATATAGAAAGTCCAGTCAAAAATATCAAAAATATAATTAAAATATCACAGACCAAAATTAAAATCAACTGCAACCAAAATCATGTTAAACCTATGTGCAACATTTATAATTTAATATACACTAATTACAAATCTATTCATCGTTTAATGTTTATTGCCATATTTGTAGTCGATTTTCAACATTTGACGAATTATGAATGTGTACCATTATTATTATTGAGTTATTTATTGATCAAATATCAATTGCAGAACCGAATATTATTTGAATTGCAAATACAATTTATGGCATACAGAAGCTCCATTGAACCAACTATGCCGTAACACTAATTACATCGCATTGTTTTAATGCTAATACTACATATGGCCGATCAATTGCAAATGAGATATTGGCATTTTTGATAAATGATAAATAATTTTATATCGGTATTTTACATTAAAAATAAGTATTAAATTATTAGTTCTAATCGCTTTACATATACCCACTTAAAATTATTTATTTGATATGCAGTAAAAAATGCTAAAGAAAGCCTTTTGAAATCATTCCAAAGTTTCCAAAGTTGGATTTAGAAGCAATCAAATTAAAATTAGTCTTAATGTTCAATATTTTACTAGAAGTTTTAATATAGGTAACATATTATCTTGTAACGTTAAGAAGTTATTGTAACAAAAATGTACTACTTGCAAATCTTATTTTGTTATAGTATAAGAGACAAATTTATATTATTCAAGAAAATTTTTACAATAAAATATTCCACAAGACTTCGCCAAATATTTAAATAAATTTAGAAAATCTTTAGCAAATTAAACCATGCAGCTGATATAATATAACTCCTACTAAAATTGTCATTTTATGTTTATTACTAAACTCCCCACATTAAAGTCTAAAAGCAGAAATAACATTGAAACAATGTTAGGCGAATTAAAATCATATCCATTAGGCTAAATAATGGATTGCCTTGTTCCAGATCTACACGTATATGGAGTAAACCTGACTCCTACGTTGCTCAAAAGCTCATTAGGAGAACTTTTATGAGCTTTCGCAAAACTTTTCCTAATTCATTAAGAAAGGAAAGTAGTAGGTACACGGTGAAAAGTGGGAAATTTGTAGTGGAGAAGTTATTTTAATTAATATTTATAATGAAGTTCGTAAATGGTGATATTAAATAATGATCGTAATGAGGAAGAAAGTGTAGTTTGAAAATAAGGAAGTTGGAAAAAATGGTGATACAAATTAAGCTTTGAAATTATGTTCCTCTTTGATGTATAATTACAAATTAATTATATTTTTGATATTAAACTCTATATATAATTGTACTTAGTTATGTACTTTTATATAATAATGAAGTTAAAAATATTTAAAGTTTAAAGGCAATTATACATTTGTATTATTTGTCATTAAACTTATTTATTGAGCACGAACTACGTCAAAGCAATATTGTAAGCAAACTTTTGCAGATAAATATTTAAAATTTATAAGTGATTTAACTTTCGTATTATTTTATTATTTGATTTGATTAGAGATATAGATAGATTTCCTTAGTACTACGCGTTACAAAACAAAATAACGAATAAAAAAATAAAATGATTATATATTTGAATAATTATGCGTAGAAACGCAAATACATAAATAATAATACTTAAAATTAACAAATGTTAGTAACAAAAGTTTTATATTTAAAATAATTTTAATTATTCAAGATTAAGAAGTTAGCATTCTTGCCTTAAATTTTGTCTTTTCATCAATTTATCTTAATGTGAAGTACATTAGTATAATTACTGTAACAACAATGTAAAATAGTAATAAATATAAACAAATAATGATTTTCTCAACAATCAAATGTTACATTTAAAAACATTTGATTGATCATTGTTTAATAGTATTTCAAATTTTTGTTTGTTGATTAATATAAATATAACATTCGTTTAGGACCTTTTAAATGTCTTCATAATTTAATCTATTTTATATTATATTATCATTACACGGGAAACTTATTAATGCGTAATTTCTTCTTCTATAGGGTGCGTCATTTGCGGTTAATGGAAATGTTTAATAACATGAACAATTTTCAATAAATTTTGATAAACTTATTTTATTATGTAATTTAAAGCCTTACATTTTTCCAGCTAGGTTCCAAAAACAACGACGATCAAATGACCCCCTTCATTGCAGAAACAAAACTACGCTCTTTCCTTTGACCACATATTGATGTGGCACCCTGTACTTGTAACCTGAAGTTTATTGAGAGTGGCAACAGACATATTAATCAATATATGTAGATATATAAATATAGTAAATTTACTTCAAATTCCATATCCGCTTCCATACTACGAAAAAATCAAAATCAAAATTTATTTTTTTGAATTTTTAAACTTTTGAAAAAGTGACCTGTGGCCACCCAAAAAATTGGCAACCTCTCTGAAAAGGGGTAAAAAACAATTTTTTTGAATTTTTTTTTTGTTTTATATTTAAGTAAGCGAGCAAAAAAATTGGGCATTTTTAAAATTGTCAATTTTTTCAAACTGGTAAATTTGGAAATTTTCCTATGCGTAAAAATCTGTGATGGCCAAAACTTTTCCAAAAATTAATTGCACCATTCGACAGCAAAAAAATCACTGATAACGATAGTAAAAAGAAATTTTAATTTTTCTGCATTTTTGGGGGTCGGTGCTGACTATGCGTATAGTTAGCACCGAATTTGGCCCCACCCATTTATCTCGAGAACGGAAAGAGCAAAAAAATTTTAGTTTGCACCAATCGACAGCAAAAAAATCGTCAAAAAATCAGGTCATACCAGTTTTGCCAATTTCCACCATCGCGGTGCCAAGTACGAGTATATTAACGTGTTACAAAGTACACTACTAGTACAAAATAGCACAAATATGTTATATTTGCCAAGCATCAGCATATATTGCGATAACAAAAACTACAAACATTTAACAAAGAAATCTACAAAGTATGATGTCCTATTACGCGATACACAGTTTATGGCAAACATAAAACGACTATATTAGACGGAACCCGTCTGGGCGAGCGTACGTATATGGACGCGCATTCGTAAAGCTCCGAATGTACACAAAGCTTCAGTACATTTTGGAGTACCGAAAGCACACAGCAGCCGGCTTGAACGTCGTTTCCCAAGCGAGACATATTTGCATTTGCTTCATTGAATAATATAAAATAGTGTGCACGGAAACAAGAAAATGTCGGCAACGTTTATTTTACTTATATTATTGAAATGGTTGGTTTGTACGAGCGATATATTCACTTACATCAATATACTCAGCTTGAATTGTAATAAATCACCGATGCAAATTTTGATGCATTGTAGTTATATTTACAATAGCACCTTCTTGATGTAAAACTGTGTTGACAATGAGTACATTTTTTTATTCAATATTTGCATATGCTCGTAAATAAATGCCCCAGATAAATATGTCCAGAAAATTAGTATAATACTGCATTTTAAAATACAAACTCATTATACAAATTAATCTATATATTCGGTAAGTAGGCCTAAGTAAACAAGTAAAAACATTTTACATAAAAGTGTAAACTGCTTTTTGTAACCACTTTCTTAGTTCAAGATACAAAAATGAATAAAAAGCACCTGAATTACTTTAATCTATTGAATTTCAGGTTAATATGCAGCATTATTACAAAAGGATATCGTTTATGATTATTATTTTGTATTATTAAAGTAAAGAGCACAAATTTATAGTTTTTAAACAAACCATCAATTTAAAGAGGAAAGAGGAAGTTTAGTTATTTTGTTGTAAACAAACCAGCTTTAATTTATGTCATATATATTATTGTGTCAGGAGATTTTTCAATTAATTTTGTATACTGATGATTCCGCAAATCTAGTAATAACAGTCAGTTTTTGACATTAATAAAAACCAATTTGGACATTTATCGCTATAAAATGCATTGAATAATTTAATAGAAATTATTTCAAAGTATTTCTTATTATAATAATTATTATAAATTATTAAGATGAGCTTCATATTTCAACTTCACTAGTGTAATTTGGGATAAGAGCAATATAAATGAAAAGACAAACAATTAAACAATCGATTATTTTCCACAAGTTAACATTATAAAAGACATACTAAAGAATTACATATAATAATAATAAATTACTTCAAAAATTTAAAGTAAAAAGGCTTTATATTTAAACCGCAGCATTAAGATTAAATAAAAATAACAGTAATATAAATATAACGAAGACAAAAAAATTGTATAAATGATAACTTTGTCTAAGCTGGCAGTTGACACTCGAAGATTTTAGTTAATTATCTCAACTTTTTGTGTAAGTATATCGGATACAACTTAATGAATTTTTTTTAATATAAATTATATTATATATATATATAATATAAATTATATAGAATTTTTTTTGTAAGAAGAGATACATAATGTTTTCGTGAGGCTTGAATAGAGCAATTGCTAGTACCAATTAGCTAGTACCAATTAGTCAGACAAAATAGGTTGACCGTTGATATGTTTCACATGAAACATACAAATGACTTCATATGAAACATGGCCCGGGTCAACCTATTTTGTCAATTGCTCTATTCTATACAACATATGACGGATTTAAGTCCGTGCATAGTTTAAATCAGAAGACATCTCTTGAAGTGCTGTCCCAGTGCAGCACAAGTTGCTGAATGGACTTGCAACATAGTAGTGCCAATTAATCGGATTCGATATACTAAATAGCCCAGACGCTTGTATTCAACTTAATGATGTTCTCCAGAGTACAAGGACTCAATACAAAGTTGCAATCTGTCCCAGTTCACATAATAGAACATAAACTTTCAATCGTGAATTGATTGAAAGTGGAAATTCATTAAAAATAATGGATTCGGAAAAAAGAGAACTTTTCGAATACACACATTCTATGCGTCCAACATACATTCGCTTGAAAAAAAAAAACTTTTAGTTAAATCGTGGTATATAAGATTTCAATTTTATAATGTCACAAAAGGTCTTAATTGTGTTATTGTTTTTGATAGTGATCCTAGAAATTATTTGCTCCTAAATTTAAATAAACAAAATTAGTAACAATGGACCACAATAACCGAAAATTTGTCATAATTTCACCAAAGCTCATAATTACCAAACAATGTGAAATGTTTTTTAAGGACAGTTAAGGTCAATATTATCACATTGTTTCGGTTTGACGTCGAGGTCTGGTCTCATATATATATATATATATATATTATATATATATATATATATATATATATATATAGATTCATATTATTATTATATGTATTTATATATAATTTGTCAATAGTTACTAAAGTATGCCCATAAAATATTATCACTAAACATACGTTGTATATTACTTCAAAGCATTTTTTCCTTTGATTAAATAAATCCAATTTCCAATAATAAAACACTGTGCTTATGTTCATATCAATTTCTCATCATCATATTGGGTTTGTAATAATTTTATTATAAAATCAGTTTATTCTACCATGACCTAATGTATTTTTTATTAAAATTATGCAATAATAAAATCATGAATCCGAGTGATTCAATATTTGTTTATTTAATGGAAAATTTTATTTTCCGCATGTTTGACTTTCAATATGGATAAATAAAATATTAGTATTTTTATTTAATTAACTTGATATTTTCATTAACTTAAATTTTAATTAATGAAGGTTCACACACGTACATTAGTGCATTATGGCAAATTACTTTGCGCTTTTGTTAGTGAAATTATATATATAATTACACTTTTTCATAATCACAACGCTTTATACAACTCTGGCGCATATGAAGTTTTTGCAATCTGAATTTGTTATATAGTTGCGCCCGAGTACAATATGAACTTCGTTTCACGTTCATGATGTTAGCATTTAGATTTTAGAGAGGGGGCACTAGAAATATTTCTCATAAAATCCTAAAAGTTACTAGAATCAGCTCTATCATAAATGCTGGAGCTAAATATACAATAAGATACTGAAAAAATTATTGTGTATGAATTATAAACCAATTAAATTATATTCTAAATGATTAAAGATAGTCATCACATTGTAAGCCCAGATATTTCTATTTTCTAAATTTTAGCGCATAATTAAATAAGCAATAATATTTACCCAACATGATAGGAAAGTTGTTGAATGTATATTCTTCCTTGAACATAATTCTATAATATAGAAATCTCACAAACAATTCTGTGAAATACCCTAGTCGTCTATAGGTATGTTTATTGTTCATAGCTTGATTATGAAAAATATTAGAATATCAGACAAATATGAAGATAACATGTATTAAATAATTGTCTT
>NW_020536999.1:35066540-35087414 GCF_003426905.1 Ctenocephalides felis | reverse complement strand
AATGACACTCGAACTTAAGTGTAAAGTTAATTGATTCGATATATTTATTATGAACAAAATAGCTTAGCAATTAATTAGCAAAGCAATTATTTGATAATCAAATTACCTCTCATTTGCATGAAATTGGCATGCAAAATTAATTGGCAGATTGAATCGACTGAATGTCAAATTTCAATAATTACAACTTGAAATTGCTAATGAATATTCGATATAAAAATTCAATTAAATCATTCATTAATGTTGAAGCTCCCAATTAATATTTTTAGTATGGTTCTGATTTTATTATTTTCATATCCATTCCGTATCGATATCCATTTTTATTTCATGTTCCGAAGGCATCATTATATATTATATTAATTAACTATTCTAAAATAGAATTTAGTGTGTTTTAGTGAAATAAATTAATGCGTTGAAAAATTGGATTAAGGACTAAGCTTTCATATTCAGTGCTTCTCAAGTCATAATTTTGATCTTTTGGCGATGAAATTTATTCTTCAAAGTACCTATTTTATAATCAGTTTAAATAAAAGTAGTAAGTACCTGTCAACACATAACATTATTTAATAAAAGCATGCTTTCATTTATATTAAAATCTCTCTCTGGCAAATGAGTTCGTCCAGTACTCTCAGTTTTTTTCTAATGAATTATAACAGTGAGCATGAAATAATTCCAAGTATTCATACAGCATTTGCTATTGTATCATTAACAATTTGCCCTTGAGCAAATGCCCTTGCTCGGCGTTATAAATATAATGGGTTTAAGACATAATGAATCCTTGCTCGAGGCCATTTCAAACAAGGATACATATTGTTAGTTGGATTCATTTCTGCTCGATAACGTGCGACACGTGCGAATCAGGCGATAATCGTGATAAGGAGATACTGGAATAAATTTTCGATAAATCTAAACCAGGAACGATTTTGTTTTAAATTATAGCAGAGAGAACCGAATATTGGAAGTTCCAATTTGAAACAACTCTATTTGGTTGAAATTATTGGTGAACCTCATTGCCAGAGTCAAGAGCTTTGGTCTTGCTAATATGAGTTCAGTGAAAATAGCCTGTCTGAAAATAGGCATTGCTGCAATATTAAATCACATAAAAGAATTGACAACCATAGGTTTCCTTACAATAATACCAAGTTAAAAACTTACAACAAAACAGATTAAAGAATACTAACAGTAAGTCGTGATTGCTATTAAAAACATATATTAGAATTAAACAATCACAGCATGCGTTTTTTTTCTATTTGAATCTTAATCAGCATTTTTTATATTGAAGCAATTTGTTAGATCAAACCCAGTAAATATTGTTGCATTTTAGTACGTACAACTATTCAAAATAATGAATTAAATCAATTATCCAAATAACAAAACATGGCCCATTTCTAATTACTAATGCCAAAGAAGCGATTACAGCAAAAACTGCATACCAGCAATAATATAATTATTTATATTTGTAATTATAGTTGCAAAAGTTAGTCTTCCATTGCCGTTGATTGAATTAAATGTAATGCAAAAAATTAAGCATTCTAAGCAACGCTAAAGCTTCAGTAGCCCATAAAATTGCTACCCATAAAGGTCGATGATTCTAGTCGTAGAGAAACTAGAATAAATTCGTACAACGCAAAAAGTTCAATATAAGATGGACCGAGGGACATAGCAAGAAGTTTCAAGAAAACGAATTTAGAGAAATGTTCTTCGAAAACTGCTAATAATTTAAAATAATATTGCAGTATCAAATTGTCACGATGAAAACAGAACTCATAGTATTCAGATAAAGCTTCTTTAATTAATTGTAGATTTTTGTCAGTTTTAAACAAAATATTTATGTAGAAATTTGAAACATAAAAAACCTTCAGTAACAGTGTTTGATATCAGTAACGCCTTTGCGCTTGATAAGTTTAGTTATTAAGTAATAAATATAATCAATTCATAAAAACGCAATTCCTGTGCAATTAACCTGTTTCACATAAATCTATTCTCAAAATATTATTTTACTATTATAAAAAAACATAATTTTGATGACGGTATGGAAATAGTTCAAAATTTTTTGTTCAAAATTAAATAAATTTAGGATATCCAGATAGTTATAAATCTGGTACAATTACATCGAAAGCTATATTGATATATTAGGACAACAGATAATCTAATTCAAGTATTCTGTATAAAAATTTCAATTATGGTCCTTGTCCCTCGGCCAACCAGACAAACAATAACACCAAAGCCGAGGGTATTGCCGATAGAATAAGAGATTTTCGTCTCCGTTCTTTTACCATCGTCTTGGGTCTTCGGTGCATTTTATGAGTCCGGCGAGCTTGCAATGCAAACTGTAAACACGTCCATTCAGTATTAATAAATACAGAACGCATAACCGAGACCAAGGAAGAAAAGAACCCAGGGATCGCACGGAATATTCCCCAAAGGTATTGTGGAATGATGCGATTAATATTTAATAGCGGAACGTCTTTGGAGCTTTTGTAGAAAAAGCAGTATGTGGAGAGACGTGCATTCATGCAAACAGACTACTGCAGGGAAAATAACGATATGTAGAGCAGTATCAGAGAAACCCGAATAAAAAAAATAAATAAAAGCTGATAATGACTTAACTATAACACATTGTATTGTTGAATGAAAGCAATTAATTCGATTATGAAATTCTATATCTTTATTTACTTTTATTACAATAATTGTAAAAAGTACTTACACACTAGATTTGAATTATCTGTTTTTTGTATCAATCGTTTACAAAAGAAGTTACTTATATTCAAAGTAATCGTCTGCGATGAATAGATTGCGAAAACTCTGTTTTTTACGTTTATTTAATATTTTGCCAATCAAAACTTATCACGTCGTTCTGTTTTTAGTTAAATATTTTGTGCCCAAATATAATCCAATCTGTTTCTTTCCTCAGAATCCAATTTGTTTCTTTCTCTTATTTTAAAAAAAAATGACTCATAACACGTATATCTTATTCAGTAACAACATAAAATATCTTGTTCTTCATTAGAACAAGAAGAAATTGAAAAATTATTTTTCAAATTTAAGTTATATTAGATTTCACTTTTGAGCAATTTTGGAAATAATTTGATGTGCATTTATTCCCATAAGTAAAGCTTTTCATATATTACAAATAATCTCCAATCAAATATATATTTTAATTTTTACTTAAGCTATCCTTTTTAATTCAAATGTATACCTATTATATGAATTAAAGAGAAATAAAATATCGAATGGATTCGATACAGGAAAATGGCTTGAATTGATTTGCTTTTGAACAAAACATAATAATTTTAATGAATTTAATTTTTTATAAAGCTTATGTTTTTTGAATGCGTTTTGCATCTGGTTTATAAACTGGAATAACATCTTCATTACATTCTTTAAGATTTATATTGAATATAATAAATAAATTAATTTAATTATATTTCATATTAAATATCTTTTATATTTGCCTTAAATTAAAGATTTTAATTTAAAATATAAAATGATCAATGATGCAGAACTAATATAAACAATATTAATATTATGCTTACGTTAATTAGCAACAAACTTTAATATTCCCTAATACTAATAGAAATGTCTTTATAGGTCTTAACAAGTTTTAAGCTAAAGGTGAATGTAATGAAGATGTTACTCCAGTTTCCGACGAAGCGCAGAATCGTTTTAATGTTTTGCAAGTAAGGTCTTGAATATTGATAGGGTGTAAGGCAACTTGGGATCATATTGCATACCCAAGATTAGTGCTCCAAAGATTGTTAAGATAGTTAGGTAATTATGTTTTGGGGCTCAGAACTTGAGAATTAGTCCCATCTTTATGTAATTTTATGATCAACCTCTGAGCGTCTCATATGCACACTCTAGCACATTCATTCATATTTAATATTCGTAGACTTCAATTCATAACTAGCATAAAGATGACTTAACACAATCCATTTTCCTCAACAACATGATAAATATATCGATAAAATATTTTGATACCAAACCGTTGTCGACGAGCGTATATATTTCATATACTGAGAATATAAATGATGTTTGTCTGTTGAACTATTATTTGTAAGAATATACAAGACAAGAGAAGCATGAGAAACGGGATGATCCAATAATCCCTTTCGATCAGACCAATAATCTAACGCACAACCCATATTAGTAATCCTTGGATGTGCCGAGCACTGCGATGAATGGCAATCATATAGAAAACACAATAGCTGAATTTTGAATTTGCCCTGTTCCTAACGAAATCACCATTCAATATATTATAAGTAGATATAAATATATGAAGTTATATAGGGGAGCTAGGGGCTATTTGTTACTACGCAAATAAACAGAACTGCTCAAATCCGTCATTTTTGATAGGCGTTTTTGCAGTTAAAAATGAATTAAAATGTATCGGCTTATAATATAATGCCATGATATAAACATTAATAAACTAGTGGTGTATGATATCTTGCCTTAAGGAAAATTGCTGGAACTTTTCGTAGTGAAAATTGAAGATTAAAAAGAAAAATACATTTTTGAGAATTTTGAAAATTTTGAAGAAATTTTACTTTTTCGAAAAATCATATTTGTCATTATTATCAAATCGGTTGATCCGTGTTCCCGAAATTTTCGGCAAAAATTAATATCCGCACCCACACGTACGTTGAAACGCACACACACATACACACAGACAGACATCCATTTTTTCTGAGGTACGCAAAAATGTTCAGAACTCTCTGAAACGTGAAGATATCAAAAATCTTCATTTTCGATTTTTGGCCTATTACTATAACTTTCCCTACGGGAAGTTAATAAATATAATTTAAAATATAATACATTCAATATTACCATATTGCCACAATGTTTCTAATTCTTGCTTTTAAAAACAGTATCTTTCTATATATTATACTCTTATCAAATAAACTAAAGTGCATTACAAATTACAATAACGCCAAGCTTGCATTTTATTAAACATCTAATATATTTCTTCTATATTTAATATTTCATTATGAAAATAGTAAACAAAAACTTTTCCTTTGATGATCGAAAATAAACTATTCTCTCTACTTCGTGGACAATGAAGGAAAAGTGAAAGCAGATCTGAACTTTATTCCGTTGTGATTTCAAAGAATCGTGGAGACAAAGCACAACTTCCAAGTTCGCATAAAAATTGGAAAAGTTCGCTTTAATGAAAATAAAAGTAGAGAAATATAAAGAAAACAATTGAAATGATATCGATACATTAGATCGAGGAGAATTTAAAAACGTTCATGCATAAATAACAATTATTGGTTTCCATTTGTATATAGAAAGCCCAGTCAAAAATATCAAAAATATAATTAAATTAATCACAGATCAAAATTGAAATCAACTGCAAATCTTGTGCAACATTTATAATTTAATATACACTAATTACAAATCTATTCATCATTTAATGTTTATTGCCATATTTGTAGTCGATTTTCAACATTTGACGAATTATGAATGTATACCATTATTATTATTGAGTTATTTATTGATCAAATATCAATTGCAGAACCGAATATTATTTGAATTGCAAATACAATTTATGGCATACAGAAGCTTCATTGAACCAACTATGCCGTAACACTAATTACATCGCATTGTATTAATGCTAATACTACATATTGCCGATCAATTGCAAATGAGATATCGGCGTTTTTGGTAAATGATAAATCATTTTATATTGATATTTTACATTAAAAATAAGTATCAAATTATTAGTTCTAATAGCTAAACAAATACACTTTTAAAGTAATTTATTTGATATGCAGTAAGAAATGTTAAACAAAGCTTTTAGAAAATATTCCAAAGTCTCGTTTAAGTATTCATTATATATTTATCATTTTACTACAAATTTCAATATAGTTCATATGTTATTTTATGTTATAAAGTTGTTATTATAACAATAATTTACTCTTTACAAAACTTGTTTTGACATAGAAGATAAAGATAAATATATATTATCCAAGACAATTACTACAATAAAATATTCCACAAGACAATATTTCGTCAAATATTGGAACAAATTTAGAAATTAATTAGCAACTAATATGATGTGACTTCTACTAAAATTGTCATCGTATGTTTATTACTATACTCCCCAGACTAAAAGTCTAAAAGCCGAAATAACATTGAAACAATGTTAGGCGAATTAAAATCATATCCATTAGGCTAAATAATGGATCGCCTTGTTCCAGATCCACACGTATACGGAGTAAACCTGACTCCTACGTTGCTCAAAAGCTCATTAGGAGAACTTTTATGAGCTTTCGCAAAACTTTTCCTAATTCATTAAGAAAGGAAAGTAGTAGGTATACGGCGAAAGGTGGGAAATTTGTAGTGGAGAAGTTATTTTAATTAATATTTATAATGAAGTTTGTAAATGGTGATATTAAATAATGATCGTAATGAGAAAGAAAGTGTAGTTTGAAAAAAGGAAGTTCGAAAAAATGTTGATATAAATTAAGATTCAAAATTACGTTCCTCTATGATGTATAATTACAAATTAATTATATTTTTCATATTTAACTCTATATAATTTTAATTTACCCTGGCTCTCATAGTTTATTTAATATTTCAGTTCAAAATATTTAAAGTTTATAGGCAATTTTACATTTGTATTATTTTACATGGAAGTTATTGAAAGAACTACGCTACGCTACGCTTTACATTGATATAATTACTGTAACAAAATATAAAATAGTAATAAACATAAACAAATAATGATTTTCTTAACAATCAAATGTTACATTTAAAAACATTTGATTGATAATTGTTTAACAGTATTTAAAATTTTTGTTTGTTGATTAATATAAATATAACATTCGTTTAGGACCTTTTAAATGTCTTCATAATTTAATCTATTTTATATTATATTGTCATTACTTATTAATGTGTAATTTCCTCTTCTATAGAATGCGCCATTTGTGGTTAATAGAAATGTTTAATAACATGAACAATTTTCAATAAATTTTGATAAACTTTTGTTTATTATGTAATTTAAAGCCTTACATTTTTCCAGCTAGGTTCCAAAAACAACGACGATCAAATGACCCCCTTCATTGCAGAAACAAAACTACGCTCTTTCCATTGACCACATATTGATGTGGCACCCTGTACTTGTAACCTGAAGTTTATTGAGAGTGGCACCAGACATATTAATCAATATAGATATATAAATATAGTATATTTACTTCAAATTCCATATCCGCTTCCATACTACGAAAAAAATCAAAATCAAAATTTACTTTTTTGAATTTTTTTTTTTTGTATCGCAGAGCAAAAAAATCACAGATTCCGAAACAATTTTAAAACTTTTGAAAAAGTCACCTGTGGACACCCAAAAAATTGGCAACCTCTCTGAAAAGGGGTAAAAAAAAAACAATTTTTTTGAAATTTTTTTTTTGTTTTATATTTAAGTAAGCGAGCAAAAAAATTGGGCATTTTCAAAATTGTCAATATTTTTAAACTGACAAATTTGGAAATTTTTCTATGCGTAAAAATCTGTGATGGGCAAAACTTTTCCAAAAATTAATTGCACCATTCGACAGCAAAAAAATCACTGATAACGATAGTAAAAAGAAATTTTAATTTTATTTGCATTTTTAAGGGGTCGGTGCTGACTATACGTATAGTTAGCACCAAATTTGGCCCCACCCATTTATCTCGAGAACGGAAAGAGCAAAAAAAATTTAGTTTGCACCAATCGACAGCAAAAAAATCGTCAAAATATCAGGTCATACCAGTTTTGCCAATTTCCACCATCGCGGTGCCAAGTATATTCACGTGTTACAAAGTACACTACTAGCACAATATAGCACAAATATGTTATATTTGCCAAGCATCAGCATATATTGCGATAACAAAAACTACAAACATTTAACAAAGAAATCTACAAAGTATGATGTCCTATTACGCGATATACAGTTTATGGCAAACATAAAATGACTATATTAGACGGAACCCGTCTGGGCGAGCGTACGTATATGGCCGCGCATTCGTAAAGCTCCGAATGTACACAAAGCTTCAGTACATTTTGGAGTACCGAAAGCACACAGCAGCCGGCTTGAACGTCGTTTCCCAAGCGAGACATATTTGCATTTGCTTCATTGAATAATATAAAATAGTGTGCACGGAAACACGAAAATGTCGGCAACGTTTATTTTACTTATATTATTGAAATGGTTGGTTTGTACGAGCGATATATTCACTTACATCAATATAATCAGCTTGAATTGTAATAAATCACCGATGCAAATTTTGATGCATTGTAGTATATTTACAATAGCACCTTCTTGATGTAAAACTATGTTGACAATGAATACACTTTTTTATTCAATATTTGCATATGCTCGTAATTAAATGCCCCAGATAAATATGTCCAAAAATTAGTATAATACTGCATTTTAAAATACAAACTCATTATATATATATATATATATATATATATATATATATATATAGTATATACTATATAAATTATATAGATTTTTTTCTGTAAGAAGAGATATATAATGTTTTCATGAGGCTTGAATAGAGCAATTGCTAGTACCAATTAGCTAGTACCAATTAGTCAGACAAAATAGGTTGACCGTTGATATGTTTCTCATGAAACATACAAATGACTTTATATGAAACATGGCCCCGGTCAACCTATTTTGTCAACTGCTCTATTCTATACGACCTATGACGGATTTAAGTCCGTACATAGTTTAAATCAGAAGACATCTCTTGAAGTGCTGTCCCAGTGCAGCACAAGTTGCTGAATGGACTTGCAACATAGTAGTGCCAATTAATCGGATTCGATATACTAAACAGCCCAGACGCTTGTATTCAACTTAATGATGTTCTCCAGAGTACAAGGACTCAATACAAAGTTGCAATCTGTCCCAGTTCACATAATAGAACATAAACTTTCAATCATGAATTGATTGAAAGTGGAAATTCATTAAAAATAATGGATTCGGAAAAAAGAGAACTTTGCGAATACACACATTCTATGCGTCCAATATACATTCGCTTGAAAAAAATTTTTAGTTAAATCGTGGTATATAAGATTTTAATTTCATAATGTCTCAAAAAGTCTTATTGTTTTTGATAGTGGTCCTAAAAATTATTCGTTTCAAAATTTAAATAAACAAAATTAGTAACAATGGACCACAATAACTGAAAATTTGTCATAATTTCACCAAAGTTCTAGGTTGTACTTAAAAGCTCATAATTACCGAACAATGTGAGATGTTTTTCAAGGATAATATTATCACACTGTTTCGGTTTGACGTCGAAGTCTGGACACCCTGTATATTTATATATAGATTCATAATATTATGTATTTATATATAATTTCAATGAATGAGAATTAATAAAAATGTCAATAGTTACTAAAGTATGCCCATAAAATATTATCACTAAACATACGTTGTATATTACTTCAAAGAATTTTTTTACTTCGATTAAATAAATCAAATTTCCAATAATAAAAAACTGTGCTTATGTTCATATCAATTTCTCACAATCATATTGGGTTTGTAATAATTTTATTATAAAATCAGTTTATTCTACCATGACCTAATGTATTTTTTATTAAAATTATGCAATAATAAAATCATGAATCCGAATGATTCAATATTTGTTTATTTAATGGAAAATTTAATTTTCCGCATGTTTGACTTTCAATATGGATAAATAAAATATTAGTATTTTTATTTAATTAACTTGATATTTTCATTAATTAAAATTTTAATTAATGAAGGTTCACTCACGTACATTAGTGCATTATGGCAAATTACTTTGCGCTTTTGTTAGTTAAATTATATTATAATAATTACACATGTTCATAATCACAACGCTTTATACAACTCTGGCGCATATGAAGTTTTGCAATCTGAATTTGTTATATAGTTGCGCCGAGTACAATATGAACTTCGTTTCACGTTCATGATGTTAGCATTTAGATTTTAGAAAGGTGGCCACTGGAAATATTTCTCATAAAATCCTAGAAAGTTACTTAGAATCAGCTCTATCATAAATGCTGGAGCTAAATATACCATAAGATACTGAAAAAACTATTGTGTGTGAATTATAAACCAATTAAATTTATATTCTAAATAATTAAAGATAGTAATCACATTATAAGCCCAGATATTTCTATTTTCTAAATTTTAGCGCATAATTAAATAAGCAATAAATAGTTACCCAAAATGATAGGTTAGTTGTTGAATGCAGTATATTCTTTCCTTGAACATAAACTCTATAATTTAGAAATCTCACGATCAATTTTGTGAAATACCCTAGTCTATAGGTATGTTTATCGTTTATAGCTTGATTATGAAGAAGATAACATATGTTAAATAATAGTTGTCTTTTGATAACAAATTTTTACCAAGTATTCTAAACGAGCAATTAGGAAAAAAACCTGTCAGAATAAAGAAAAATAAATGGCATTGATTTGTGCGATGTTCATAATTTTTGCTAATGTTTTTATCGATTAAAATACTCCACAGTGGTCCTTGGCAAGTTTCAAGGGGTCCACGAAAAGGAAAACAAAATTTAGGGGTCCACGAAATAAAAATGGGGATCCACGGCATATTTAGAAATGGTTTTACTTTAAATATTAGTATTGAGCGCGGAGCCAGCCACCCATCAACCTCGCATATCTCAGAAACTATTAAATGTTCCAACTTTAAATTTATGTCAGATATTTAAAGTGCAGAAACAATGTATGTCAAGTTTCATTGGAATCGAATTATGCATTTTTGAAAACGTACAATCTGTTTCAATACCAGTATTGAGAGCGGAGCCAGCCACACATCAACCTCGCATATTTCAGAAACTATTGAATGTTCCAATTTTAAATTTTTGTCAAATATTTAGTGAAGAGTAGTAACAATGTATGCCAAGTTTTATCAAAATCGAATTATGCATTTTTGAAAATGTACAATCTGTTTCAATACCAGTATTGAGAGCGGAGCCAGCCACACATCAACCTCGCGTATCTCAGAAACTATTGAATGTTCCAACTTTAATGTTTTGTCAAAAATTTAGTAAAATTATTATTGAAGGCTCCAACTTTAATTTTTTGTCAAATATTTAGTAAAGTGCGGTAACAATGTATGTCAAGTTTTATAAAAATCGAATTATGCATTATTGAAAACGTACAATATGTTTCAATACCAGTATTGAGAGCGGATCCGGCCACCCATCAACCTCGCATATCTGAAAAACTATTGAATGACCAACTTCAAATTTTGGTCACAAAAAATAAAAAGAAGAAAAATATTGATTTGATATTATACATGTATGTACCAAGCGCGCGGCACATTCTCATGAATTTTATGGAATTTTTATAATGTAACCTCTTTTAGTAAGACTAAAATATTTTAGATGTGAACACAAAATTAGCAAATTGGATTTATGAAAATAAAAATTTTCTGCTTTGGAAAGTAAATAACTAAATAAATTCTAAACAGATATGCAATTATGCTCTACATGGCTAGTGAATCTCAACAAACCAGATTTTGAGAAATGAGCACACTGGCGCACGAGCTTTAGGGAAACTAATATTCGTGTAAAATCCATTCTAAATTATTCGCAAGTGAGGGAGAAGGCTGCACGTTTAGTGAAACACGTGTTTATACAAATAGCTGGGCTGGATGTGTGCACGCACAAGTTCTGATGCCGAGATTGAGCGATTAGTTACCCGATGTAATGTGCCCTATCCTATATCACCTCAGAATGTAATAACAGCACGCGCAAACAATTTGCGACAGTGCATGTATTAATACCCGACGCGAATCCTTTCATCTTCGGTCGCAGTTTGATTTTGAACTTTATAGACGATGATAAACATTGTGTAATCGACTCTTTAACAGACTTTGCTTTGTGAAGTTATATAACAGAAAAGTTTATGGCAGAAACGGTATAGTTTATCATTGCGAAAGCACTAATTTCAACTATATGGCAATTTGTAAGATGAGAACTAATAATTTCGAAACACAATTTTGATCAGGTTTATTTTTTGTTTAATATTCTTTCAATTGAACCCTAATTCGAAATTGATTGTGATTTGTGAAAATCAATGGGTACATTTTATTTGTTGTAATAAAAATGAGACTTTCGTATCAATTTATATCAAAGAATTAGAATGAACAATTGTCTTAAATACTCATTAATATGTTTTTTTCTTCATATTTGAAGTTTTCCTTACAATAATAAAAAAAATCATAATTTTCAATTATAAATTTATCTTGAAATTGAATCAGTTGTTCCACACTTAATTAGAAAAGTTTATAACTACAATAATCGGCTTAAAAATTTTATGAATCAAATTTTGATACTCGAATGAACGATAAACTATATTTTGCTTATATTTTCAACTAATTTCATACAAAGAACATGTTTAATTTTAACCTTAACCAAATTATATTAAATGAATACAAGTGTGTTACTCACGTATAATAGGAATGACTTCAATTTATACCAAGCATAAACGTTATTAATTTACTGGAAGCGAATCTTACCTGAAACAAAAAAAGATTAAGGATTAGTTAGTAATATACATAAGATAAGTAACATATTTGCTTACACAAATGATATAAAAATATATTTCCAATATTTTTTTTTATATTTACATTTTCTTAAAAATTTTCCGTTCTGGAGTTTTTATTGAATTACTAATAATTCTTAGCGAAATTTATATTGTAAGCAAATATTTGTATAAATGGATATATGTCTGGACACATAACGTACAATAAGCAATATATCTGCATATGTAAAACACGGTAACATTTAATTCTGTATTCACATACAATAACATGAAAATTTAAAACAAACAAATAATACATAAAATATGAGAGTCTTTTCCACAATCTACCTATATATCGGTTACGATTTCTATATTTAATATTCGACAGGAAACATTTATCAAGATGCTACTCACATACCGACAATATTATAGAATATCAGCAAAATCCGCAGTAATAAAAAGAAAAACGATTCCAATACTTTTTCTCTCATTTAAGAACACGATGTGATTCGCGTGGAAAATTTTCAAGTAACGATTGTGGGAATACACAGTTCCTGGGAAGATAATTTAATAATAAAACTGATATAAATTAGCTAAGGTGCTGTAATTGCATATTGTAAAATATATATATATATATATATATATATATATTTAATAATGTCAGTTAATGCTATGAAAAATATTTTCATAAAATTGTTATACGAGATCATACAATCCAGTAAGTCCCCACCGGTCCAAATTTTTATTACCGACAATAACTGAATAAAAGCACATTCCGTGCCGTAATTAAAAATACAAAGGCAAAACAAAAAAATAAAATGACACAATGATTTCACAATGTACAGCTGCAATAACTACATCGAAGGTATGTGCTTGAGCAAAAATATTTTAATATAACATACTTGGAAACAATGCAGCCGGATAAAATAAAAAATATGGAATTATGTAATAATTCAAATTCACAATCCATACAAATTGCCTATAATTAGGAAATATAATCGAATGGAAATATGCGGATGAAAATCCCATCCCGTTGTTCAAAATAAGCGTTAGAGAATATACGCCTCCAATATAATTTCATGAGACGCAGAGATATATTGAAAAATACAAATATATATGAAAAATATGTTTTGAAAATTAAAAGCATTTTTAATCAACAGAATGGGAAAATCGACTTAAACATATTTGATTTGAATAGAACATAAAAAAATTGCAATGTAATCAATGTAATAAATTTTAAAATATTTATTTAATAACAAACAATAAAATTAAACCCGCACCAAGAATTTATATTGTATACAAAATATTAAAATATAATTGGAAATAATAGAATATCTCTAATCTATCTACATTTATATCAAACTAAATTGTTCTTCAAAACTGTATGTTTTACACTCTTTTTTTCATATATTAAATAATAAATTACAACTTGTCTATTATATCAAAACATTTAGTTTTTTTTATTGATCAAATGACCATTAGAGAGCAACATATGCATTTTCTAGTTCCGATATATTGATCTTAATTAGAACTTTTGCTGTAATACTACGAATGACTATTTTCACGTGGAAATCGATGCCATTAATGCTTGTAACGAGGTTTCTCAGATTGAAGATTTTAATCGTAGTTGCCTAACCTAAGATCTACCACTTTCGTCAATAACTATCCACTAATCCAAATTAATTCACAAATAAAACTTTTCTCATAAAGCAACATATTATCAATTTTATGAAGCATATTTTATAGCATGTAAATTTTCCATTTGATAAAGGTGTGACATGCGATATTACATTTGTCCTTAATCGCCATTTTGCGAATCCACGAAGGGGCCATCAATTCTTAAAATTGCCCACTTATCTCTACTTTAGCTGAAAGTAATGTGAAACGCTTCAAGAGTCCCATGGGACGTTTCAAGTACTGGTACAACCATTACGATTTAATTAATAATTTAGGTACAAGGAATGTGCTTATTATTTACATAACATTACGTAGTAAGAAGGCATTAAATTTATCAAAATATTATTCTTTTGTCTTTTGCTTTTCTGGGTATTCCAAAGGATTAAGAACTCTCTTAAAATATATTGAGTGAAATATTGCAGGTAAAAAATATACGAGCCCCAATTAAACGCCAAGATAAAAATATTTGGCGCCCGTTTTTTTTTCTTTGCTATAATTTAAAAAAATATTGAAATTTTGTGAATAATTATATTAAAAAATAAACAAATTTAAATGGCAAGACTGTTTGGAGTGAATGCAGAGTTCCAATATTTTTATTATATAAATGAATGTCTACTGGAAAAGCACATGTAGAAGAAAAGTATGTAATTAATGACTAATTATGTGTAGAAATATTGTGTTGAAAAGCATATTGTTCTTAGAACCATATTCCAATTGAATTTATATCTATATTTGGCATTATGCATTATTAATGGTATTATGCTTTAAGAAAAGTTACATAAACTTCCCAATTCATAATTAATAACTTGACTTGAGAACAAACCGACGAAAACTCAAATTTCAGCTCCATACATAAATTTCAAATTTTGCTCTCAAACAATTCAGAATGTCTTAAAACATAGATAAAACATATATTACCAAATAGAATTTTCTGACGAAAACCTAAACTTCTGCTTCTGGAAGTTAATAAATTCTACTGTCGAAGCACATCTTAAAATCGAATAGTTAATAATATATATATGTAGTTAAAATACAGTGAATATAGGTATCTTTTGTACATTTGTTTTATCAATTTTTTCAAAAATATGATTTCATTATGCGTAATTGAATAATTTTATTGGACTTATAATTTTATGGTACGTGGTAATATAGAAGCTCATATGTAATTTTTGCATATGTAGCTTCTATTTTTTTTACTACGTATCAAAGTATACTGCACCAAATTCTCAATTTAAAATTAAAAATATTATGAAAATTTCACGAAACAAATCCGCAGAAAAATGAAGAAATCATTTCAACATGTAAAAAGCCCATTACAAACTTCCTCAACTTCGGCAAACTCATAATCCAGTTATAATAATTCCTTTATCCCTGTGCGCACCGAACTTTCAACGTTGTATAAATATGTACTTATATGACAAAACGTAAGACAAACTTTAGATGATTGCTTCTATTGAAGTCATTGTGTGCATAAAAGTGAATAATGTATAAGTTAACATTTGTCGGACGTGACTTAACATTTTCTTAAGGAAAACACGCCCAGAACCCTTCGACGGACCGACTAACGTTGGTAATGGTGATGTTCACAAACAAATGAGGAAAACGTGGAAACACTATATATAAATATATTTCCGCCTGATCGGTAATGAAGCAAACGCTTTAATCATCGGAGGTTAATAAATTATTATATTCACGTAGTTGACACCAAACATGACATATCATATCTGATAGATTTATTAATGGCTCAAGTTTTCGTCGTAACCCTTACAAGAATTTTTAATAATCATGGTTATGAAGACCAACACTGCAACTTCAAATTCAACACACTACATTGCTACTTACTATTTATAATTATAAAAGAGAACTTCTTGACTGGTTTGGCAATATTTTTTATAATAACAATCTATGAACATACATCGTGACAATACTAAAGTAACAATTGTTTTTTGAAATTTTATCAGGATGAATATCATATTCATGATAACTCGTATATCATATAATTCATGGTAAATTATGGAAGAAGTAATATTCTGTGAATAAAGTCCTTTTTTTGATTATTTTAGCTCTTTGCTTTCTTGTTATTTTTTACGATCAAAGTATTTCCCATTGATCCTATTGTCTTTGTAGAAGAATCTTGGAATTTCCATTGGTACATAATTATGAAGCTCAACGCAGATATTTTCTGAAAAGCCTTCAATTTATATTGTGCATTTTTCTTATACCAATAAATGAATAAAAAGGTTGAAGATGTATAATATTACTTTGCTTCAAATATAATGTTATAAAGTAATGTAGATATTTTCAAATTGATGTGGAATCGTAGTCGCATAAAGAATTCCACAGTCTCGAATGAAATTAAATTTTCATATTGGATATTTATACATTATCAAGAAGAATTCTTGTCAATAATTCAGTATTGTTTCTTAACCCAGATAGGTTAAGTTAGATGATATGGATTATTGTATTTTTAGAACATATAGAATTTTAGAATTTTAACATTCAGGTTTATTAAATTTAGTCTTCACAAAATGCCTTCAGCAACACAAAATTAATTCCAAAATTCTTAAACAATTTACAAGTATGTGATAGGCCCATCAAAACCCAACACATACGACCATCAAAACACAATATAGACTTACACTTAAAACTAGACTTACTTAACTTGAATATCCTTTATGTTGAAGAAAATTATTCTAAAGCCGTTTTGCTGAAGGCTGTTTTATTCAACTACAAAAACGAAAAAGCAATGAACAAATTATATATTATAATCATCACATTGGGATCAGAAAGGCCTAATTTTTTAATTCCCCTGAGTGAAGCCTGGACCAGCAAGTATGAATATATTTTTCAAATATTTTCGTTAAAATCAATATTTTATTGATATTATATATATATATATATATATATATATATATGTGTGTGTGTGTGTGTGAATACATTGTGTGTGTTATTTATGTCCTTCGTTTATCATATGAATTCCTACCATTTTAACAAATTGCCTCTCCGATAAACGCCAAAACTGAGATATCCTTGTGCTGAGACAAACGGAATAATAATTAAACGACCCATCATTCGGGATTACAAGAACAAGGGTGAAATCTGAATAAAATGCCTATTCCTCCGACTTTCGTATTTTCGACAAACATTTGTTTCTCTCATAATTTATGTTCAATATCGAAGAGAATTCATTACTTCAGCGTATTATTCCTGAGTACAACGAAAAATTTAATTTTACTAAAGGAGTTTGTTTTTGAATTAATTACAGGAAAATAATATAAAATTAATCTTGAACATACCTAAACTAAACCTGAAGAAGTGTAATTTTTCATCGTGCATTACATCAATTCGATTACGATGTAAAAATTTATTTTATTGTACTATCATTAAATTCATATATGTAATAGTAAAGCATTACAATTTTGAAATTTCCGTCATGGCTTTTTATGTAAATCTGCATTTATAAATTCTTTCTTTAATTTCGGAGAAACCATCTTCCTGAGTGGTCCCATGATGTTTCATATGCGAATTTCCTCACAGCCAAGGGAATAAATATGAGAAACGGGACGAATGAATAATATACGGGACGATCTTTCCTCAACGGGTCACGAAGATTGATTTATTTATGACTGTAGAAATGATTGCTGGAAATATTGGCTTCTTCTTGTGCTCAGAGGACCAGATTTTTTATATCAAACATTCAATTCTGTACTTTGATTTGGAATATATATCTCCGCGTTTCTGTTTCGCTGAAGGTTTATGACATATATTTTTCAATTCGAGAATATTACATTTTTGGATAAAAAATAAGGTCGCTATCAATTTTGACGCATGCAATTATTATGTAACAGCAAAAATTTCAAATATAGTGTTTTTCAAGAATGCTAATAAATTACAATTTATTTCAAAATCTCCAGGAATCTAATAATTTCTCACTAAATTCTCATTTTAAATTCCACCTGCATCAGTTTTTATTCGAACGACCATATATTCATGCAGGCTTTTTGAACATGCAAACTCGCCGCGTCGTAGATTTTTTTTTTTTTGCAACGCGATATCCACTAAACGTTCTATAAATTCTTGTGAAATGTGTTTTTCTTCGTAGTCTATGATAAAAAACTTTCTCGAAACCTATTCACTCGTAGTTTTTGCGGTAATTTACAAGCGCTTCTTTGGTTGTGATGTGACTTTTTCTCATTTTTCCGATCGACGGAATAGATAGTTGAGGATGTTGGCGAATAATTTACAAACTCGCTGGTAATAGATAATGTTGCATAAAAGAAAAAAATATACAGAATAGTTTAATTTTGATGTTCAATATTTCGTATTCAATACTGACTCTGGTCTTGATAAAAATTAATTAGTTTTAATTAACACTAAATCCAGTATTGTAAAATTATCTTACCGTTATTAGTAATGTATTTTATAACACTTATTCAACAAGTTGCCAACTGATGATGGTATATTATATGTTGAGTGTCCTGATATTTTGTTCTTGTCCTGTAGCCTTTGTCCTGATATTTTGCAGATAAAAAGTATGCAAAAAATTGTTACAGAATACCATTTTAAAGTTTTATCAAAATTCGTTCGGCTATGTGGTATGCCTTTTTATGTGTCTGTGCGTTTCCCAGCGTTGACTATTACGGGCCACGTGCCAGAATCAATAGACTGGCGAATAAAAGAAACAATCAGACTCATATACCACTGGCAAGCTTTTAAGTCCGATATAGAGGCCACTTGCTCTGGGTTGTACGAAATCAAGGCTATCACATGGAATGAAATCATATTTGCCGGCTTTAAAAGCTTACAAATTGTTTCACTCATTGTCATCTGTTGTATTTGGAAACATTTGTCCTGCTGTTATACAAGTAAGAGCTCAAATGCTAAGATACAAATTTAATTCATTTTAGTTTTTACTAATATTTTATCTAATTTGACATTGCAATTCAAATACTCTTCAAAAACAATTATGAGATTCAGTAATTCTGCAAAAATACTTTTGGCAAAAAAAAAATTAATATACATACACTTGTGTGTCAAAGTTATGTTGTAAGATGCTTATCAACTGTTTCATTAATAATGGTAGAGTAGGTTATAAGGTTAAAATAAGACTAATTACTTTACAAACAATATTTGCAGAAAGAAGAAAGAAGATTTGTAAGTAGCCATTACCCTTGATTTCCTTCCTTGTTAGTTTTTTAGGTTGTGAGCGCTGTTGTTTGTTAATGAACCTTATAATTTTTAAGTATTCGACATTTAATTGTTTTATAGGATGTATTGTTATTTTCTTAACTCTATAAAAGCTTTCAACCCCGATGGGGTGAAAAGACCTTTTGAATATTTACCCTGGCAAAAGTGTTCACAATAACATATGGGCAGTAAATAAAATAGTAAAATAAGTTAAAAAAGCAATTTTACAAGAGATAAATTAAATGAATAGTCATTCCACCTCTGCTGATGAATACTTCTGATGAAATTCCAGATCAAGATTAAGTACAGCAATACAGTGTTTATAAAAAAGTACCCACGAAACTTTATTTTGCACTGGTTGAATAATGTAGCTATGAATCCATAAAAACCCTTCAAAATTATAAAATAAGGCATTAGTATGTTTGCGTCCCACTTTACTCCGCCTATGAGGTAAAAAGGACCAAGTGACAAATTTTTGAAAAGCACAAAAACACATTTCTACAATGATGAATTAGCTCGGAGTTTTACTGAATATAGACATGGAGATAGTTGTTTTTTTATTATGTGTTTTAATTTGTGATATAGTTGAATCTGCTTTTCAAAGTATAATTGCTCAATGTCAAATTGAACCTTTGTGCAGCGCTATGACTACATTTAATATTCGTTTATCTCAACGAGAATTTTATCATACGCGTTTTGTAATCAATCAATATCGAAGCTATATTTTTTAATTGAAATTCAAACACGAAACTTAATGAAAAGAAACAATATATCACAAGCAAAATATTTAATTCAAATACTTCAATAAGCTCACTTAGTCACATACTTGCTTTTAATTATCGTAACAGTTTATGAGTTTTCCATTGCCGTGTTTTTAATTAATTTCAAAGTTGTCAAGTGGATTGTTCATTCAAGTGGACCACTTGAAAAAAGCTCATATTATTTGCATAAAATGCAGAAGCACTTTCTTTGCGCTGCACAGTTTTTTATACTGACACTTGAACGAAAACATGATTGCATATTTGCATTTATTTAGGTCACAAAACGTGATCAACCGGAATTACAAAGACTTTTTTGTAATTAGAAATAAGATTTAATGATGTATAAAAAAAAAACGTTAGAGAATGTTTTTATTAACACCCAACATGTTTCTCAGAATTAAATTCAAGTATTAAAATAATATAGAGTATATAGAATAACTTAAAACTACACTACATTACAAGTTAAAATTATAGTTATACTAATTGAGAACACAATAAAATATTTTTATTTATTATTTATAGAACTTAACGAGCGCATGAACTGTTTTATATATGTAGCTGACACAACATCTATGTTATATTACATATTTATGATTAATTTTATTATTTTAATTTCTATTTCTAATTTTTTTTTTATTGTGCAGCATTCCCGGCCTATTTTCACTATTAGAAACATATTGCAATCTATACTTTCACGTGGAAACCGATGTCACTACTGATTGATAT